>NC_080449.1:8895000-8987500 GCF_028018845.1 Melospiza georgiana | reverse complement strand
GGCGAGGGGACAGGGCGGGGGCTGCGGCCGGGGATCCCTCGTTTGGTGGCCGTGGCGATGCTCGGGGCTGGCGGTGTCGGGACAAACGCCCCGAAGCCACCGCGCCGCCAGCCCTTTTACAGATTTGTCGCTGAAGCGCTAAAACCTATTTCCACCAGTAAATTATTCATCATAATAATAATTGTGTAATTACTGTAAAGAGTGTTAATTATTGATGCCCAAAGCAGTAATTGGTATCTATTATTAATGGGCCGATGTGTTATGCTGTTGTGTTTCGCTGCAAGCCCGGTCCTGCCTCCCCGCCTTGCCGGGGCTGGGGGCACGGATTGCCCCTCCTGCCCCACACCCAGCATCGCTTTCCTCCCCTTTTCTCCCCTAAAAAGCCCCGGCAGAGGCGGGGACGGGCCGGACATCGCTCCTATCGCTGTGCCGGGAGGGTTTTGGGGTGCAAAATCCCTGCGTGGTTTGGGGATGCGCGGCCGGGGAGGGGAGCAGGGCAGGAGGGAACGGTGCATTTTTTACCTTCTGTTCTGGTACCACGTTTTCACCTGCGTGTCGGTGAGGTTGAGGGAGGCGGCCAGCTCCATCCTGTCCTGCACGCTCAGGTATTTTTGCCTCTCGAAGCTGCGCTCCAGCTGGGCCAGCTGATGGTCGGTGAAGGCGGTGCGGGCTTTGCGCGGCTTTTTCAGCCGCACCGGGGGGCTGTCCCGGGAACTGGAGATCTCTCGGTCCCCTTCTTCTTTCACTGAGCGCACAGGGAGGAAAAGAGGCCAGGTCAGGGCAGGAAGGGAATCGCCCTCAGCAGAGGAGGGCTCGGCTCCGAGTGCGGCTCACGGCACATTCGCTTTGCACCCCCGTAAATTTGAGCCCCGGCTGCCAGGGGGAACTTGGGGGCTCCCCGAGCCGGGCCCGGCTTCTCCCCGTCCCGAGGGTCTGGGATCGGAGCAGGAACCCTGGATTGTGCCGAGAGAACCCCGGGCCCAGACCCCCCTGATCCCCCTCATTTCTCTCGGGGCAGGACTTTCCTCGGGGCGTATTCCCCCAAACTCAAAAAGATTTCTTGGCGCTTGGATATTTTTTATTTCCTTCCTTTTCTGTCTATCTTTCTCTCTCTCTCTTTTATTTTCTTTTCCTTTTTAAAAACCAAAACAAACCAACCAAAACCGAAAATTGCGAGCCCACTTTTCTTTTTTTTTTTTTTCTTCTTTTTTTTTTTTTTAATTTTTTGGAGGGGAATATTGCGGTGCTGCTCCTGCCTCTCCCCTCCGCGGAGAATCCTCCGTCCTCCCGGGGATGCTGCAGCAAACCTCCCTTCTCCAGGGCGCACAACGAAATACCGGGGAAAGCCCTTCGCAAACCCCTGTTTAAGCCTGATTTTTATCTTGAAAAAAGGCCGAACGAGAGGGGCTGATGGTGGTTCGTTGCATACGCGCCGGCGGAGCGATGCGGGAATTTACGCCTCAAAATGTTGCAAGGCGATGGAAAAATTACGGAGCAGCAACAAAAATAAAAGGGGAAAAGTCAATTCCTGCTCGCGCTCGCCTTCTCCTATCTCCTGGAGGAGATTATGGAGCAAATAGGTTCGATTTATACAAATCGCCGGCGTTTGGGTTTGTTGTTGTGTTGTTTTTTTTTTTTTTTTTTACAGGGGTTTATATTAAATTTGCTGGTGGCGGGGCTGAGTAGGGACAAGGCTGGAGCCGAACGCGAGCTGATTTCTCTCTGTAGGAAGACAATAATCCGGTTAATTGAGCCACCGGGGAGCGAAACCCTTCAAGCAGAAATCCTGGCTCTGGCCGAGCGGGCGGAACGAGCCGGGGCTGATCCTGGGGCGGGGGATCCGGTCCCGGTCCCGGTTCCCGGGGACGCGGCAGCCCCGACCCGCAGGACCCGGGCAGGGGGATCGGCCCCGACCTCTCCCGGGAGCGGCCCCGAAGTTTGCGGGACTTTTTCCCGAGTAAAGCGGGTCTGGCCTCTGGCATCCCGAGGAGGAAAATCCCCCCGGCCCCTGGGCTGATCCTCGGCTCCTGAAAAGTTCCTGCTCGCCCAAAAACCGCAGGAACGGCGGCCACGGCTTCGCTGCCCGGTCCGGACCGAACCCTGGCTACTCCTAGCTTAAAAAAAAAATAAAATAATATATATATATATATTTATATATATATATATGTATATACAAGTATTTAAAAATATATTTTCGGTTTTTCCAGCACTTTGGCCGCTGGGGGCTAGGCCGAGCTTCGCAGCCCCTTTGCGGAATAAATCCGGGGCGTTTTGCCCCAGGAAAGGCAATTTCCAAAGCGGCACAAAAAGAATCGCTCTGGGAGCGGGGATCTTCACTCCTCCATCCATTCGGGGGTTTTACCCTCATTTAAATTGTGGTTTCCTCCCTATTTAAACTGGCTTTTGGGGTTTTTTTTCCCCTCAGCTTAGACAGTATTTTTCCCCTTTCATTGAAGCAGTGGGGTTTTTTTGCGCCCCATTTAAGCGGTGTTTCCCTCGCAATTTAAAGGATTTTTTTCCCCATTTAAACGGCGTTTGCAGCGTGGCCGTGGCTGTCCCGCGGCAGGGACGGCAGAGGAGCCGAGGGGCTCCGGGAAACGGCGCCCACCCAAAACTGAACCCCCGGGCCGGGCTCAGCCCGCTCAGGGGATGCAGAGAATCCCCTTTTCTGCTCTCCCCTCGCTTCTTTTCCTTCTTTGGGGCAGGGGAGAAGAGCTGCAGGAATTGGGGCCGGGTGCAGGAGGCGAGGACGAACAAACAAAGTGGGAATCGCGGCACTGCCGGCCCTGCAAAGCAGTGGGGCCGATGTTTCCTCCCGGGGCACCTCCAGCCCCGGCACCGAGTCCGAACTCCGTCCTTCGTTTGGAGCAAAAATCGCCCCGTGATGTCCAGAACCTGCCGCCACCTTTGAGCCTTACTTGGGTGAATATTTTTTCCTCCATGAGCCAGATTTCAGCCCAGCGGCTCCGGGCGAGCCCAGGGTGCATTTATAGCCGGGACGGGGCTCAGTCTGTCCCCATTTTTTCCAGCCAATCCCCCCAAATTCAGCGGTCCCACAAGGTGCCGTCACCTCCCTGCTCTCCGCCCAGCTGCATGGATTCCCTCTCCCTTCCCTCGCAAACAGCCGGCGAACACTTTTCCCGGAGAAAAGTTTCTGCAGAGCTGATGGTGGTGGGATGGCAGAAAGCAGCGGGGATAAATGGCTTCGAGGGGCGAGCTCTGACCCCAACCCCCCCGAGCTGTTCCTGCGCCTCTCCCTGCCCCGACTGCCACAGGGGGAGGCCGGGCAGGGCTTGGGGGGTCCCGGGATGCCGAAGCCCCCGGCCCGGGGCGAGCAGCGCCTGCATCCCGCCCCACGCCCCCCGGTGCTGCGGATGCGGCCCGGGCTCCCCGTCTGCACTGCTCGGGTTTGAACGATTTCCAAAATAATAACCCAAATAACAACAACCGAATCAAACCCCGCTGAACGGCTTGTTCGTTTCTCACCGGAGCACGGCATATCCGTCATTATTTTATTACTATTCTGTTTTGGTTTGTTTGTTTTGGTTTTTCTTTTCTTTCCTTTTTTTTTTTTTAATTTTTTTCCCCCCCTCAGGCAGAAATCCGTCTCCGCTGCTCCTTTCCCGGCGGGTGCAGCGGCTCAGCCGGATCTCTGCGGCGGAAGGCGGCCCCGGAGCATCCCCCGCGCTCGTTCCATGAAGCGCCGATTGCCCCAGCCCCTTCCACCGGGCCGAGCCCCCCCGAACCCCCAAGTTTCCCCAAGTTCCTCGGTCATTTCGGGCACCACCGACACCGTGACCTGCCCTGAGCGGGGCTGGGATCCCAGAGCCCCGCGAGGCTGCGGGTCCGCACAGCCCAGCGGGCTGAGCCGCTCTTACCTTTGTACTCCGAGTCCGAGGAGGAGCTGCTGGTGTTTTTTTCCATTTTCTCCCTAAAATCCTCGCCGGGTTTGGCGGAGATCCTGCCCGCCGGCTCCTGCCCGCCGTGAGGTCCATTGGTGCTGGAGTAAGGCGCGCAGGCTGCCAGGGGCTTGCAGTCGGCCAGGATGTCTCTGATGAGGAAGGAGGAGGTGACGGTGCGGGACTGCGAGGGAGCCGAGCCCTGCCCCGGCTGGAGATGCGCATCCAGGCCCGGCCGCGGCGCCGCCGCCGCCTCCAGGCACTCGCGGCCCGGCGAGCGGGGCGAGGGGCACCCGCTGCTGCCCTCCGAGCGGGGGCTCAGCTCCAGCGGGGACCGCCCGTCCGCCACCAGCGGGTCCCCCTTGGGCACGGCCGGGCTGCCGGCCCGGTGCGAGAGGATGGAGTCGATCCCAAAGCCGGTGGAGCCCTCCATGGCCCCCGCGAGGTGCCGGCGCTCACACGGGCATTGGCGGGGAGGGCGCGGCGGAAGCGGGTTGGTAATGATAATTAACGATAAAAACAAAACAAACAAAAATTAAAAAAAAATAAAAACAAGGTAAAAAGGAAAAAAAAAAAAAAGGAGCAAAGTTCAGTCCGGGGTCCGGACAACAATTGCTGCAAGGCTCTCCGAGGCGCCGCGCGTTAGATCCAGGGCTGCTCCGTCTTCAGCATCGCGCCCAGCTGCACTCACAGACAGACAGGAGAGGGGGGGAGAGGGAGGCAGAGTCAAACTTTGGCCGCCAAGGGGGTGGGGTGAGGGGGGACGGACCCCAAGCTCACCCGGGCTCCCGGCCACCCCACCCGTGCCCGGAGCCGCGGCGCGGGGCTGGGGGGCAGCCCGGGGGCTCCCAGCCGGAGCTGGGCAGGCGGCGATCGATAGTGAAGGCTTCGCAGCGCCTTAACCACTTAATGATCCAGAAATCAATGGGGAAGGGCGAGGGGAGGGCGGAGGGGGTGGCCAGTCGCCGGGCGGCCGCGGCGCCCCCCTTTCCCTGCCAGCCCCTCGGACAGAGCCGGGGGGAAGCGGAGTCGCTCCGGAGCCCGCAGCACCTCGGACAGCGCCGGAGCCGCTCCGGTGCCTTCAGCACCTCGGACAGCGGCGGCAGCGCCGCGCCCTCCCCGGGGGGGATCGGGGAAAATGGGGAGAAAAAGCCGAATTTGGGCCGCCCCGGCTGGGGGACCCCGGCACCCCCCACCCAGCCCGTGTGAAGGCGCCCATTGGCCGCCAGGCGATTTGGGGGATGTCACTCCCCACCAGGCGACACCTCGGAGCTTGATTAACGGGAATTAATTGTGGCCCGGATCCCCGCGCTTTTCCGGGCGGTTTCCGCCCTCTTTTGCTGTCATTATCCCGCTGATGGGGCTCTTAATGGGATGATTAGCCGCGGAGGGAGGGGGGGGTGTGGGTAGGGTGGGTTAGCGAGGGGTTACTGCTTTCTGCGCGCTTCCCCCCCAATTAGCTGATCTGATCGGTCCCTCCCGAGCAGGGAAAGTTTTGCTGGGCGTTAAAATTAAAACAAAAAAATTTAGGAAAAAAAAGAATAGGAATAAAAAATAAAAACGGGGAGAAAAAAAAAGCACCGAAACCTCCCAAAACCCCCAGCACTGAGGCGGATGCTCTGAGCCCGAGATGAGCCTCGGAGCTGCGAATTTCGTTGCATGCACAACCGATTTGGTTGTGGCCGAGCACAGAGGTCCAAGGGGCAGCCGGGCAGCCGCCACCAGAGCGAGGAGCGGGCATCGCTCTGCCCACTCTGCCCGTGCCCAGGGCGGTACCTGCTGCTGCAACCGGGCAGGGACCGCGCTCAGAACGGGTTTTTCCTGCCATCAGTCGCATTTTAAATAAAACACCGATGGCCTCAGGCAGGGCTGCCCCGTCCTGCCCGGTTCTGCCGGGGACACCAACTTTCCTCCCTCCCGCCCCGTCGGGGTTTGCTGCTCTTGGTCTCCCGGGCTGGAGAGGGACAGGCTCCCGCAGGATCCCCACCTTCCTCGCGGTCAGCCTGGCTGCCGTGTCCTCCAGGGTTTATTTAGGGGTTTTTTCCCGTGGATGGAGCCTTCACCGAGGAGATGGGAAAAATGTCCACACGCGGTCGCGCGGAGCTGCGTCACTTTAAAGCGATGTCGCTGGTTATTTCTCAAACACCCGATTTCTTCTGTCGCCCACCTTCCCGGCCAGTCAGCTGCATCTTGTCCCTCTTCCAAAGCCGCCCTTGGCCGGCAGCTTGGAGGCGACCAAGGATGGGGAGCCCCCTGGGGCAGCCCGGCTGCCAGCTGTCGGCAGCGGCGCTCGCAGGGCCCCCGCTCCTCCTGCCCGCAGCTCGGGGCACAGGAACAAAAGAACTTTAGAGGAGGACAAGCCCAGGAACGAAATCGGCATCATCAGCCCCGGTCCCAGCCTGCCCCCACCTCGTGCTCAGCCTCCCTGCCCTTGTGAGGGGTTCCTGCTGCTGCTGCTGCTGTGCCCCGTGTCCCTCCCAGCACACAGAGCCACGAGTGGGGACAGGTCACTTTTGCAGTGTCCCCCATCCACGAGGCTGGGCCAGGTGTCCCTTTGGACTGGAACAGAGCGATGGGTGTGCAGAAAGTGGTTCTGGTGAGACCCCGATGGGTTTGGAGATCCTGGCAGTGTTTGTGTTGGTCCCTGCGCTCGGGCAGCCTCCCTGTTCAACCAGGAGTTCACATTTGGGGTGGAAATTTGCACTGGGATGGAACCAGCGCTGAGGTTTTGTTTGGGACCAGGAGTGGGACTGGGAAAGGCAGCAGGACAGGGAGTGGGATTAGGATCAGGATTTGGATCAGCCATGCAGGGACAGGTTTGGGCTGGTGAGGCTTGCCCTTGAATAAAGCACCTGCTTTCAAATAAGCACAAGGACGTCCCCAGATGAGACCAAATTCCTGATGATGTGCAAGATTTTGGGGTGTATTTGATGGAACCTCCCAGAGCAGGTTCTGTATAGTGCCATGCCCAGCCCTGGGGACAGACATGTCACTCCTAGGCCACACTTGGGGCTCCCAGCAGCTACAGATGCACTGCTACTCATGTCCTAATGACACCAAAATTATTATTACTATTATTCATGCTATTGTTTTATTAACTTGTTTCAGAGTTAGACTCCCCAAGGCAGAAACGTGCCCCATTCTGCCCATATGTGGTGTCCCTCCCACATCACCAGACCCTGGCCAGGTGGGGCTCCAAGGATTTTTCTGTGGCTCCCAGCACAGACAGGAAATCCTGTGCACAGACCACGGAGCAGTGCACACTCCTTCCCTCTGTGTGCTGCCCTCAAACCCCGATTTCCCGACTGCTCCTGTTCACAAGCACTCAGCCAAGAGCAGAGCCCTGATGCCAGCTGCATTCACAGCCACAATCCAGGGCTGGATTTAGGGCTGCGGCAGCTTTGGGAGCTGCTGTCAATCCCACCCTGCTGGGCTCTCCTGGTTGCTGTCAGCCGTGCAGGTTTGGCCCTGGGGCCCGGGGCAGGGCTGACCCAGGCTGGGCCAGGCGTTCCTTTCCCTGCAGAGCTCTGACGGTGACTAACAAGGGTTAATCAGAGATACCTGCCCGGCCCGGTGCGCTGGAAGGCTGTGGCAGAGGGAGGAACCCTCCCGAAGGTTGGCTGGGTGCCGGGTGAGGCCGTGCCCGGCTGGCACAGCGAGGGATGCTCCGGTGACCCAGCGAGGGCAGGAGGGACAGGGGGGCTCGGGGGGCACGGGGGGCGCGGGCAGGCGGGAGCAGCCGCTGCAGCGGCGGAGGGAGCCCCGTTACCGGTGGGTGTCACTGCAGGACAAGGAGCGGGGCCGCGATCGCTGCTCGCCGCTCGGACGGGGCCGGGCTGGGACCGGGGGTGCCAGGGCAGGGGTGCCCCGTGCTGCCCATCCGAGCAGCGACGCCGGGGACACTGGGGCACGACCTTGCCCAGCGTTTCATTGTCAGATCTGTCGGCTCTGAGCTGCACTGAGAAGTGTTTTCTGAACACACAGATGATTTTCTGGTCTCTTTGCTGATTCCTTGTCCCGACCAGCAGCTCTGCGGGGCTTTGGTTTGGTTCACGCCGCTCTGTGCCAGCCGTGCCCAGCCCGGCAGGACTCTCTGGAGGTGTTCCCTTCCCTGTTCCCACTCCCCAGGGATGCTGGGGCCGGGCTGAGAGCTGGATGTGGCTCCCAGCAGGCAGAAGGACAAACCTCGTGCCTGGGTTTCTCATAAACAGTGCCATTTTTAGCAAGACAAGTCATTTAAGGCCCAACTCCCTCCCTCCCTGGGGAGGTGGGAAAGGCCTTTGGTTATAATCCACCTCTGCCAGCTTGGCAAGCCCTGCTGTTATCCTCCTCGTTATTTTAGATGGGTTTTATTTAGAGTCCTGCACTAAACAGAAACAACACGTAGCAGGGTTTTCCCGGTGTGGAGCAGGTGATTTTGTTCCTCCCTCAACTCAGGTGTGGGCAGGGTGGGGTTTGTTACAGCTCCTGCCTTATAAAAGGGCAGGTTGAGGTGCAAGCTGGAAAAGCTGGAGCAGCTCCTGGAGAGCCTTCATTGTCCTGAAAGGTAAAAAAAAAAGGCAAACTGCCCTTGTAATTTATTTTGTTGTTTCATCTTGAGCCATGCAAGAGCTCTTCTCTCTGAGGTTTGGGGTTAAGGGTTTGGTTGGAAATCTGAGGGCCAGTGAGCCCTGAGCCAACATGGGTTTTTCCTGTCCTTTGGCTGCTGGTGGCTTTACGTGGGACTGGCATAATCCCAGTGCCAAGGTGTGGGGGGAAAAATCGTGCTGGCACATCCACCTGAGCTCAGGATGCAGTTGGGGCTGCCCAGCAGAGCAGATGTCACCTCCCAGAGCTCTGGGGTGAACACTCCTGAGCTCTCCAATGCCAATGGGAGAGAGAATATGAAAAGTGGGATATAATTTGGCTTAAAAAGCCAGTAAACTCTGAGCTGTAATGGTAGATGTGAGAAGCACACTGTGTAAGAGATATCAATTATTCCTTTAGTGATAATGGAGATCCACATTTAAATGATGGCACTTTTAACCAGATGGATTCCAAATGTGCTGGTTCCTCTCTGAGCCTGTGGGTTTGGGTGCTGTGATGCTGAGTTGGTGCTGGTACAGTTTGGGTTTGTTCAGTGAGGGCTTGGAGAGGCTCAGCCCTGGGGGCTGCAGCAGCTGCTGGGGATGAGCGTGGAGCTGCCTGGAGCCACCTTAAAGCAGAGCTGTGCCTGGTGAGGCCCAGTTTGGCAGAGCACTCAAAGCAGGTGTTTGAATTCCTTCACACAGGCAATGGCTTTGCTGAATCAGGCACTGATGGGAAGCGTTTTTGGCAAAGAAATGAGGCCTGATGAGACATTACAGATTTGGTATCAGCTAGGATATGGCTGCATTCAATCTATTTGTCCAGAGCCAGCAGGGAAGGAGCCTGTCCTGCCTCCCTGTGGGGCTGTGCTGGTGTGAGCACTGAGCACCATCAGGATTGTGCTGTGCACCTGACACAAAGCAATGAACAGGCTGAGACTGAATCATTCCTCTTATATTTATGATTTATTTGGCTATATCTGCATTAGCATAACTGTAAAAACTGAGAGAAAGCGTATTGCATGTGGAATCCTGGGGTCCAAGGGCTGTGCCCAGCACCATCCTTGTTCTGGGGGCCCTCTGGGGAAGGGGCAGCTCACAGCAACTCCTCAGTGGGAGGCACTGAGAGCCTTCTGACGGGACTGAGGGTCTGGAAAAGTCCTGAGATGAGGCTTAGCCTATGAGGGAAGGAGCAGAGAGAGGATTGGTTACAGGCAATCCACAGAAAATGGGTTGAAGCACAGACAGGGAGGAGACTGCAGATTGCACAAGGGTTCTGCCTGGCTGGGAGCTCTGTCTCCAGCTGGAGTTAAACACTTAACCTGCTTAAAATGAGGAGTAGCTTTCTGATTGACTTCAGGAGGTTCTTATCCTGCTCTAGCATCAAGCCCCTGTAGTTTTATTAAGCTGTGTTTGTTGTCTGACATTTTCAAAGGCTGCTATGCCCTAAGGTGGGCCCTGAAATAAATAGGAGTTGTTTTCTACAGCACAGGATTGGGTGCTTCACTGAGGGGCCAGGATGGGCTCAGAGCTCCCAGAGAAATCCCTGGTGAGGTCAGGGGACCTAAAACCACAGAAGCAGCAGCTGCCCAGGAATCACCTTTGAGTGAGGACAGGGTGAAAAAATACCCATGCCAACAAACCAAAGGGAATTAATCTGAGGGTAGAAAGGTGCCAGGGCCCTTTGGGGCGAGCAGTGGGGCTCACACACAGCTCTGAGCAGCAAACCAGCACGGGGGATGCAGTGACTGGAGTGTTTTCTGTGGGCTCTGCCTGCCCCAGCACAATTCCCTGTGCCACACATCTGCCTGTGTGCCTGTGCTGAGCTGCCTCCCTCTTCCCCCCTCCACCCTGCTCAGGCTGGCTGCATGTCAGGCTTTGCATATGTAAAAATACAGAGCAGTCTTTGCCCTGAAAAGCTTGCTAGTGATCTCATTAATCAAGACAAACAAAGCATATTTAGCTATTCCCCCTCTCTGGAGGAAGGCGTTCAGGTACTTAAATATGCATTTGAGTGCCTAACTTCAGACAGCTGTTTCTGGATGGTTTTGCTTCCTCACAAATAGCAGCAGTGACATAACCCCTCTCAGGGAGGGAGAGCTGGGGAAGGCAGAAGCAGGGGGTGAGTAACCCCAGGAGCTGGCAGGGACAATCCCTGCTCATTCCAACTCCAGCCTGCCATTAAAGGTGCAGCAGTTTTTCCTCTGCAGCTGGGATTTTTTTTTTTTTTTTGTTAGAAAAATCCAGTGCTTGCAGGTAAGGACAGCTGAGCTGCTTCTCTTGAATGTTCCTCTGCCTTCCTGTCAGTGCTGGGAGCTGGCACAGGGACATTTCTGCCTGGGATGGGGTGATGCCATAGGAGAGGGAACAGCAGTTAATTCACTCCAATGTTGGTACAAAGCTCCTGGGTGAGAAATGTCCCACTGAGCCACAACTGGCAGTAATTAAAGCGAGCAGAGCCTTGGGAAGTTGTGGGGGATGCCAGCTCCTGCCCTCAGCATGAGTGAGAGGGGAGCACCAGGTGCAGGACAGGGCCAAGTGCTGCTTTAAAAAATGAGAAACCCTCCCAGTCATTAGAGCCCAGATAAGGGTGTGCTTGGGTCAGAGGTCTCTTTATGACAGAGACTGGTGTTGAGCAGTCAATGCCAGTGATGGATCCTCATCTCTGATTCTTCTAATTCATATTTTAAATGATGAACCCAAAGGTAGCTCCTCTAGAGACAGCTGATGATCTTTGCCATTACTCTGCTGCAGTTATGGGTTGTTAATGCCAGGGTTTTGTTTCCTGTCCTGCTGCAGCCAGTCCTCCAATATGGCTTGTAGGAAAAAGCTGAAAGGTTTTCCTTGCAGGATGATGGAGCTGCCATGGGCTCCAGCTGCTGCTCAGGAGCAATGTTTGCTGCTCTTCATTTCATTTCATTTATTATTGACAAATGAAAACCTGCAGGACCCTTGCAGCTGGGACATTGTAATGTCGGTGTTTGCCTCACAGAATTAGAGGGGCAAGAACAATAATTCCCACTCCTAAAACTTCAATATCTATTTGGGGATATTATCTTTAGAGCTTCGTGGTTATAACAATGTGTTAAATTGGAGGGTACATTAAGGCAGGTGTGTTAATTGAGGGCTGATAAATTGCAAGTGAGATGCAGAAAGGCCAAGGAGGTGCAGGGAAGAATGTTTTCCCTACAGAGATCCCCTGATGACTGAGCTGGGTTTTCTTGTTGTGAACACCTTTGGGTGCAAAATAAGCTCAGCTTAAGGGGGGAGTTTTATTTACTAGAGCTGTGTTTAATGGTTTGTGGTGGAAAGGTCTGAAGTAATGAACAGCACCAGGCTCTCCTCATGGCCTGGAAGGATCCATGGAGACCTGGCTGTCCCTGCTCCTCTCGCAGCACCTGCCTGGCTCTGCCCACCTGCTCCCAGCAGCTCCCAGCTCTCCTGCACCATTTTTCACTCCAACAACAAAGCTGCACCCGGGACTCAGCCTGGTTCCTCCATCATCCATTTGATCGAATCCTTTTAGCGGGTGACAAAACACTTTCCTGTGCTCACTTTACAGAAAACCAATCTCTATTATTTCCTTTTTTTTTTTTCCCTTTCCCAAACCCTCCTTCATTTACAGGAATCTAACAAATCTTGGGGCTTTTTTATTTTTTTTTCTCTCCAAAACAACACAAAACAGTGATTTTTTTTTTTCCAGGAAAGGCAGGGAGGAGGGAGTAAAACAAACAATACAGAGAGGGGTAGGGTGCACACACTGACGCTCAGAGCGCCGAGCATCCCCGTACAGACAAAATAAAAAAATAAAATAAAAAATAAAAAAAAAACCCACCCCGCGCGCGCGCATCGAGATGCAAATGATTTTTTCCGCCAAGCCACCGCTTGTAAAGCTTGACAGAAAATAATGAGAAACACTAAATCTTTTATAAGGTCAACACTCAAGCAGCTGTCAAACAAGAAAAGAATTTAGCGAAAGATCCGCAAAAACTTCCATCGCCTCATTAAATCCAACAGGGCCGGGGCCCGGCGTGGTGAGGAGGCACCGGGGCGCCTCCGTTTTGTGTCAGTAATTTGCGGAGGAGGAAGAGCCAAGACGAAACAGCCAGCGCCGAAGGGGCCTTGGGGGAGGCTGGGGAATCGTTAGAGCGCCAGCAGCGGCCCCGGCTCCTAATTGGAAGCATTGGGCATTATCAACGGAGGATTTGCCTCGGCTCCCTGACAGCTCTCTAGGCCTGGAATGATAGCCCACTTGTCAGTGTAAAAGACCATTAAAAACAAACCATTTTGATTTAATTGGAGGCGGTGTGCTGGGGGCCCAGGTGAGGCGCTTCATCAGCCGATGTTGGCTGCTGATGCCTTTTTCCCCCTGTATTGATGGCTTTTTTCTTTTTTTTTTTTTTTCTCCCCTCCCTTTCAAAAACTGTCTAGGAAAGAGAAAGAGGTGCTGAAAGATCCTTCACAGCCGCATCCAGAGCGGCTTTCAATAGGGTTGTCAACAAATGCCATGACAAGTTAGAGAGAGGCAGGTACTTTTAAAACAGACGTTATTCTGTCCAAGATGAGCTGTGCTCAGAGGTGAGTGTTGGATTATTAGGGTTACAAATAATGTGGCTTTTTCCTGCCAGGAGCGTGCTTAACTGGCTTAACAAATGGGGTTGATTTTTCTCTCCCCTCCTTTCTAAGAACAGAGAGGAAATGCAGGACATGGGAGCCTGGGCTAAATGATCTTTATTTGCTTCAAGCCCACGAAGGTTTCAAACAGTGCTTGGTGATTTTGGGCTGCTGTATTGAATGTCCTATAGAGATTTTTTTTTTTTTTTTTTTTTTTCCTTCCTGAACATAATGGCCACAGATATTTGCTGGGGTTCACTGGTCATTTGGTCTGGACAACAGCATGAGGAAAGAAGAATTAACACACTGGAGATGTAACCTGGAGTGTGCCCCCCACCTCCCTGGCAGATGTTTCAGGGTCAGACCAGAGCTGGCAGCTTTCACACTGACCTCATGTGCTTGACATCTGAATCCTGACCCTTTTCATGCCAGGCAAGAGTTTTACTTAAAGTTATCTTGATAAAGAGCATTTCTGCAGAAGTCAGAAGAGGGCCGTGAATGAAATCCCAAACCCATTTAAAAAGCATTTCCATGGAGTTGTGCACTGGCAGCAAGGGCAGGTGCTCACCCATAACCCAACAGAGCCCTGCCACAAGCTGTGAGCACCCAAAATCTCTTCCTTCCTGGGTGAGAATCTCCAGAAGAGCAATGGGAATTGGCTGCCAACTGTTCCTGGTGCTGTCTTTGGCTACTGGGCTTGTCTGTAGGTGGAGCCTGCCCTGGAGATGATCGAGGCTGTACAGCTGCACAGGAGGGTGCTGTTTTTCTCTGTTAATCAGGAGATGTCCAGAGCAATGGAAATGGCACAGGAATGATGTTCACTCTGTCTCTGAGGGAAGTGCTGACCATGGCAGGTAATGTGTTTTACAAAGAGAGGGTCAATTGAGATAAGATATTAGAAGTTTTTTACAGTGAGGGTGTTGAAATACTTGGAGGTGTTGCCCAGAGAGGTGGTGGATGCTCCATCTGTGGAAACATTCAAGGTCAGGTTGGATGAGGCTCTGAGAAACAAAATCTGGTTGAGGATGACCTTGTTCACTGCAGGGGAACTGGACTAGATGGCCCTTAAATGTTCCTTCCAAGCCAAAATATTCTCTGACAGAGGGCAGCACTGGGTGGGATGAGAGGTTAAGTGTCCAGGGCACAAGGGATAGTGGGAAAACCTGGATCATGAAAATGCTTTGCTGAGATTTGAGCAATTGTATTGCTGGAATCTTTGACTGTGGAAGCAAAACAAGAAAACCTCCAGAATCTGCAAGTGAATGTAGTGGTGCTGACAGGGCCCAGAGCCTGCAGTTAGCCATGGAGAGGCCGTGGGCCCAGAGATGTGCAGGGATCATGCCCAGGGCAGCTGGGTCTGTGCTGCCTGTTTGGAGCCCTGCAGGGTGGTGTTGTCTCTCTTTGCATTGTGCCTGCCACAGGCCAGTGATGCTGCTTTGGATTGTCACTGCAGGGCTGGGAGCCACCAGCTCGTGTCACTTGGACCACTCAACAACCATCAGCTGACACTGATTTTAATTCTTTTTGGTCAGCCCAAGTCCCAGCTGAAGGGAGGATTGATCTGGCAGTGTGGTGACAGGAAGCTCTTGAACTCATTGCTTTATTATTTAAGCACTATTTAGGCCCCAGGAGAGGAGTTTTATAGCACTCCACATCCCAGAAGTTTCTCTGCCCTCAAACCTAGGAGGACCAATACTGCACCTGAACAGCCAGCCCTGTGTGCTGTGTGTATCAAGCCCAGGTTATTTAAGCAGAATCTTTGGCTTTTCTGACAAGACAACAGCTGCAAGATTACATGAGCTGTGCTTGTCAGTTCAGCTCCATAGACAAAAATAGAGGTAAGGCATTAAAAAAAAATGCAGAACATTTTTGTGTGTACGTGTTAAACCTCAGCTGTTAATTCTGACGAAGGATCAGGCTGCGAGCAGGTATCGGATCCCTGGTGAGAATCAAATTCCGGGAGCCCAGAATTTTTTGCTGCAAACTTTATACAGTGGGGATTCCTCTAATTACTTTCAGTGGAAATTTACCTGACAGAGCTTTCCCAGGTAATGCAAGGCGTACACAGGAGAGCCGCTCAGCCGTTGACAGAGCCTTTGATTTTGTGCCAGGTTGCAAATTAAGTCTTTTGCCAAGGTACCCGAACACTTGCTCGTCAATTGCTTATCGCTTATTCATATCGCGCACCCGCGCCGCGCGTTTCATCTGCTCGGGGAGGCAGCGAGCGGTGACAAAAGTCTTGTCCAAAGTTGCTGCATTTCCTTTCCTTCCCCTTGCTTGGTCAAGTAAACAAGCCACCTGAGTGTCTGTGTGAGCTGGGATTCTCTAATGAGCAAAGGAAGAACCCTGGTGTGTGTCAGTGACAGGAGGTGCGCGGAGCTGTTTTGACACGTTGGTGAATTCTGTCCTGTGTCGCTGCTTTGTTGCTGCCTGAATCTTTCTTGATTTGATAGAGCCCTGGAAATATATTGGGGGTGGCCAACATTGACTTAGTGGTTTGGATAGTGACCATCAAATGTTCAGGTGGATGTGGCTGGAGCCTCAGCCTGGCCTGACACAGGTGGAGATGCTGCATTTGGGCAGCAATGTCCTCTCCAGAGTTTGGCTGACACAATTCTGCCTGAGCCAGCAGGTGAGGAGTGACACAGGGACAGGACACATCCCCTGAATGTGGGGGACACGAGGCTGAGAGAATTGGGATTGTTCGGTCTGGAACAGAGAAGGATTTGTGGTGACCTGAAGGGAACTTCCAGGAAAGATGGGGCAAGACTATTTACAAGAACCTGGAGTGGCAGGACAAGGAAGAATGGGTTCAAATTGAAAGAGAGTAGGTTTAGATTAGATGCTAGAAAATATTTTTTCCCTGTGAGGGTGGTAAGGCATTGAAATAGGTTCCCCAGAGAAGCTGTGGCTGCCCCATCCCTGGAAGTGTTCCAGGCCAGGCTGGATGGAGCTCTGAGCATCCAGGCCCAGTGGAAGATGTCCCTGCTCATGACAAGGAGGTTGGAACAAGATGATTTTCAAGGTCTATTTCCAACTCAAACCATTCCATTATTCTATGATTTTTGTCCATGCTGGTTGCCTGAGAGTACAGTCCCCAGGGAATGTGGTTCCACATCTACAAATAAATTAAATTTTGGTGCACAGTCCCAGCCATGCTGGCAAAACTTAATCCCCTGGAATTGTGTCACTGCAGGTAAAGCAAGGCAGAGGCTGTTTGCTTTGGGGGGTGGCTGAGGAAGAGGAGGGCAGTAGAAGCATCTTGCTGAGGTGAGTAAGGAGTTAATATCTGCTTGGTTTAGTTAAAAAAAATGAAAAAAAACATTTCAATGCAGCAACTTTCCCTAATGAACTGCCCATCAGGACAGGACTGGCTCCCTGTGACCTGCTTGCTTTGGTGAGCTGGGGGGCCCTGGAGACCACAGGACAGATCAAGCAGGAGCACCCGGTGTGGGAGAGCTTGTAAATCACCCAGTTAGCTTAACAGTGTGGGCAGTGGGGCTGAAACCTAAATCCAAATGAAAATACAGTCAATTTGTCCATATTTTACTGACTGAATGACTATGTAATGTCATGCAGCTCTGGCAGTGCAGGGAGCAAGTGGATGCAATTAGTGGGGAGAGAAAAGCTCCTTTGTTTTCTTCTCTTCCACTTCTTGGCCAAGCTTTCATGGTGCCAGGGACTGAGTGAAAAGCCCAGTTTAAGAGCCAGCAGAGATACCCATGCCCAGTTTCTGCAGCTCTCTGCAAGGTGTCATAGTGGGAATAAAAAAAATCCTTCTTGATGATTTTTATTGGCCTGAAGGAACAAATTCTCACCTTTCTGTTGCCTTTGTTTTGGATTATAACTATTTCAGTGGCTGGGTGTTGCTCCCCTCAGACCCAGAGCAGGCCAGAATGAAAGGTGTTACTCCAGATGATGTGGGGACTGAGTGACCAGAAGGATGAGTGGATGGAGAATATCACACTCCTGCACCCCACACCTGCCTTGGATCTCATGGATATAAAGTTTAAAGTGAGGCTGTGGTCAGGCAATGGAGTCTCTGAATATTCTTGCCCAGGGTCTGGAATATTTCCCAACTCATGAGCATCTTCTGTACTGGTCAGAGCAGGACAAAGCCACCAAGGGCTGGTAGAAATATGGAGATGGAGTCTGCTAACAAGCTTTCTGTGAGGTGATATTTTTGTGGTTGCTTTTCACACTCTTCTTGCACAAAAGGATGAGGTTTTTACATGAATTAGAGGCAGTGTTTTGGTCATTTGTCACCTCAGTAAAGGAGGGACTGACATTGACTTCTGGAGTCCCTGGGTTAAGTCAGTTTGGTTTTCAAAACCATTCCATCATCTCTGTAGAACCCTCTTTTAGAGGAGTAGTTAAAGAACAGTTTGAAGACCACCAAATATCTCTGGGAACCCTTAACTTCCTCCAGGTTGTTGCTGCTTTTAACTGGGTAAACACTTATGGATGTTCAAGTGGAGTTATTTTCCCATGGAGGAAACCATGCACTGAAGGTCAAGTGAGCCACAAATTCCTTGGTCCAAGTTCTAATGTGGGCTGTGCCTGTTAGATCTGTGACTGGGGAAAGGCAAATGAGAAGGGAGGAATGTGGACAATCTGCAGAGGTTGTGCAAAATGAGCTGGATGCTGTCTCTGAGAAGAAAGGTAAAGGGAGAAGAAGAAAAAGGAGAATGAGAAGAAGGAAAGATGTGAAGGTTTTGAGAGCTGGGGCAGGAACCCAACCACAGCCATGGATGAAACAAAAGGGAAAGCAGAGAGCAAAACCCAGGCTGAAAAATGAGCAGTGATGGAAAGGTCTGGGGTGAGAGGAGCTCTAAAGAGGAGGCTTGCCCCAGGATCTCGTGTGACTCTCACAATCTGTTTAACAGCGATCGGTCATGTTCCCGCGCAGCGGCAGCTCCGAGCTGACAGGCAGTGGGGATAAATGATTACTGACATATGCTAATGGGGCACTCTTAGACAGGACAGGAGAGGAATACATCAAGGTGGTGCAAAGCACATTTCTTGGGCAAAACTCTCCAACTTGTACAAGTAAATTACCTTCAGAAAATCACAGGGCTCCTTCGCTGTTTAAACTGTGGATAGAAATCAACAGCGTGGCAAAAAAATTAACCCCACTAGAAGAAGGGCCACGACAGAGAGCTGAGAGCTTTTTGCAGTGGTACCTATCAATGCCAAATATGATTTTGGCCATGTAAACTTCCTAAACTTTCACTTTCTAGTGTCTCCTTTCCATTTCACTGGTCCAGCTCTTTCCCTTCTCTCCTAAAACCTCCCCTAGCTCCTCATGAGAAGTTTCCATATCATTTACACCACAAACAAAGCTAATGGAATTCTAACAAGTACCCCAGAGCACAGCAGGTTGCACAGATGAATTCAGGGAGATGTTTAGATCCCATCACTAGAACAAGAAATCTTCACCTTGGCTCTTATTTGAATCAATTAAAGGAAGTGTCAAGGACATCTCTAACTTGGCCAGACCCTTTGCTTTGTCTCAGGGTGAATATTGTCAATGAGTTTAGAGAGGTATCAAGAGTGCAAGCTTTCTGGAAAGCTCTAATCCTGGGGTGGCAAAGCTTATTGTAACATCTTCTTGTAAAATCATCTTGTAACATTCAAACATGTGTGGTTTGAATTAGTTATGGTGAGAGCTGATGAGATGGCAGGGCCCCAAAATGCAGGTGTGACTGTCCTGCTTGTGTAGGGCACTTGTAGAGCAAAGGCCACCATGTACTAACAATGAGATATAAAAAGATGCTTCTCATCTCAGGAAGCTTGGGAAAGTGCACAAAAGTTAAACAATGTGTTATTATCTGGACAACTGCTGCCTCTCTTCCAGGGCTTATTAATGGCAACAAATATCCTACCCTGATGTTCAAAACGGGCTGATGGTTGAACATATTCGGGAGCATTTTAAAGTCTGGGTCATGGGGAGTTCTGAGTTAAGAACTTCATTCATTGGGGCACATGGGCAAGGTTAAAGAGTGTCCCTGCTTTCATTCAGGTGCTTGTAGAGGCCCAGGAAAGTTGTCTTTGGTCAGGGGAGGGGTTCTGGGGACCCTGTACCTTCTCGAAGCGCCGGAGGTGCCAGAAGGATTCCTCCTTCACGGGCAGCGGGTGCGTGCGCAGGAACGTGGTGCGGTTCTCGCGCACCTCGCCCATCTGCAAGCAAACACAAACACGGGCTCAGACTGCTGCTCTGCACATGTCTGCAACCAGAGAGAAACACCAGAGCCTCAAACTGCTGCTCTGCCCGTGTCTGCAACCAGAGAGAAACACCAGAGCCTCAAACTGCTGCTCTGCATGTGTCTGCAACCAGAGAGAAACACAGGGGCTCAGACTGCTGCTCTGCACATGTCTGCAACCAGAGAGAAACTCCAGAGCCTCAAACTGCTGCTCTGCACTTGTCTGCAACCAAAAGTGAACAAGAGTGGGCTCAAACTTCTCACTTCTCTTGTCTGCAACCAAAGAGAAACACCAGTGGTTCAAAGTTCTGCTCTTCTGTTGTCTGCAACCAAAAGTGAACAAGAGTGGGCTCAAACTGCTCACTTCCCTTATCTGCAACCAAAAAGAAACACCAGCAGGCTCAAACTGCTGCACAGCCATGCACATCAGCTCTGTCATGCAATGCAGTGACACTGGGATGGATGAGGCCAGAAGTTGCTTTGGGGTGATGATCACAATTCCATGATCTGGGGAGTTTTCCATGTCCATGCAGCCAATACTGATAGTTAAAACACATGAGCAGCTCTCAGTATCTCTTTATAGAGGGAGGTGACTGCTGCCCCCTAACCCTGTGCCCTGAGCTACAGCAATGAGCTAAAAGCTCATCCCTAAGTGGGAAAGTCCCCTCCAGCACCCTCACCATGGTGGGGTTTCCTGGCTCTCCTGATTCAGTGCCCAATAATCCCAGCACAAACCAGTGCAGGCACCTGGATACCCTGGGACTCTGTCTGCTCTGTGGTCCAGGATACAGGTTTGTGTTACTTAACTCGGTAATTGGTGGCTGCAGGTTTTGGGAGCTTGATGGAGGCAACTTAGT
The DNA here is from genome assembly GCF_028018845.1 of Melospiza georgiana. Classification (NCBI taxonomy): domain Eukaryota; kingdom Metazoa; phylum Chordata; class Aves; order Passeriformes; family Passerellidae; genus Melospiza; species Melospiza georgiana. The sequence continues at coordinate 8,967,362 of NC_080449.1, read as the reverse complement.
GGTTAAAAACATCAGTCATCAATAGATAAAGTAGGGATGCACTTTCCAACGTCCCAGGCTGGTGTATTCATAAAATAGCTGCTAATTAAGGACACTGTATTCTTGCACTTCAACTATAAAGCACAGTTTGTGATGGCAGTAAGCCCATTGAAATTGGTCATTACCATATTAGCCCAACTCTTCTTTGAGCCATTAACTAATAAAACAGTCATTGGCTGCTTTTAAATGATATTACAATGTTGGTTTGTTTAACAGCACAGCCTCACACTCCAACAGCTGCTGTGGGTGCTGCACCAGCCTGACCATGCCAGGCTCAGGGCTGGGGCTGTCCTTTCAGCATTTGCTGCTTGTTCCTTGCTTGTGACCCCTGTCCCAGGTAACCTGAGCAGAGCTGATGTACAAAGGACAGCTCCTGGCAGAGGGATGCTCATCTTTGTTAGGCTTCGCCAGCCTTGTAGCAATCAGGGGGATGTTCTCCCAGCTGAGAGCCCTTCCCAGGGCTGGGAGCAGCCCATTTGTCCCTTGTGGGGTAGGACAGTGAGGGTTGTGCTCAGGAATACTGTGCACATTAGGGGAAAGCATTGCTGGACTATTCCCACCTTTTTCTTCACCATGTGCTGGACTCTGGTCCGGGCTCTCTGCTCCTCCATCCACAGCTCCTTGTATCTGTGCTGCATGAGGTCAAAAAAGGGAGTGGGAGGCCTGGAAAACATTGAAAAGACACCAATTTAATGTTTGCCTCCTTGTGCTGGTTCACATTTCTGCTCCTGGAAAGTGACAGTGAGAACAGGAATAAAGCCTCGCACTGGGAAAGGATTTCTGCTCCTCAGGAAACCTCAAACCCACAATGATTTCCATGAACACACCACAGCCTGAACATAACTGTGCTAACCTGTGTCAGGGCATTCCCCAGAACTGGAACAATTGCAAACCTTTTACAGGGCAGGTTTCAGCAGCTGTCTGAGCCCTGGAAGGACCATGGGGCACCACAGGCTGCAGCTCAGCTTTGGGCCCTGCCAGAGCTTCAGGAGAGCCTCTCCCAGCAGGTACCCAATGGAGCAGCTCTGGCTGGATTCCCTCCGTGGGAAGAACCCCTGAGTGCCAAGTTTTGCTAAAATAGCACTGCTTTTACCATTGAAATCTCTCTGGTGTGGTGCACCAAAGGCTGCAATGTGCAGTGATGGATGGGGTGAGAGGAGCAAGTGCTGTCCTCAGCAGTCTGAGCAGGGCTAAAAATGGACCCAGTGCAGATGGTCAGGGTCTGCAGCAGAAAGGGGAGCTGAAATACTGAGCCCTGGTCTGGAGCCTCAGCTGCACAGAGCAGGAGTATTTGCCCCTTGAAAGGGGATTTCAGGGAGCAAGGAGGAGACAGCAGAGGGGAGGAGCTGCACATGACCCAGGTTCTAGAAAAAGTCTAAAAAGGCAGTTCCTTGTTGGCCAATGTCCCATTCAGCTGCTCTGAGCTGGCATTAACCTGACCAGCTTGTGGCAAAGCTGCAGCCTGAAATTGTTGAGCCTTGCTCCTTGCAAGTGAGGATACTTCATCAGCCACCACGGGAGGCAGAGCTGGCAGTGGCAGGGACAGCAAATCAGTAATTGCCATGGTCCTGCTGCTATTCCTTTCCCCCTAAGCAAACACTTGAAGGTGATGAAGGACCTCAAGCTCAAGTTTTATTGGTCCTTGTCCTTGCACACCTTGCTAAGGAGGGACTTTTCCCATCTTGGCAGCAGCTGATGACTGTGGGGCTCCCACCTGTAGCCTGCAGAGCCCCGAGCTGCAGCTCCCACAGCAGAGCCAGGGCTGTTCCTGCCTGTGCAGACCAACTGCAGGACACTGGGGGCTTGGGGGAGCTGCTGGGCTGTTTCTGAGCCACCAGCTCCACCTGTTTGTGCAAAGAGCCCACATGCCACAGAGTGAGCTGGTGCCTTGTGGTTTATGGCAGGAGTGGCTCCAGAACTGACAGCTGCCAGCTTTTAGCAGCCTGGAGAATCCTTGATGATCACCGAGGGCGCCAGCAGCCTGTATGCAAATAGTAACTCTTCTGTTTCTTGTTCCTTCACCCCCGTGGTGACTTTTATTACTTAATTATTGCACACCACATGCTTCAAAACAGCCTAATCTATGGTTGTGTTTTCTAATGATACTGGATGTGCAATCCAGCAATATCCATCCCAAGGGGACATTCATATCAGAGGAGACATCCTTCTGCAGGCCTCCTGTTTCATAGATCACATGCTGCAGGGCTTTTCAAGCCTTTGCTTGCAAATCAGCTCTGCTGCTCCACACCATTATCTGGAGACACCCAGTGCCAAAGGCAACACTGACATTTACCCTTTGTCCCCTCTTCCTTCCCCTCCTTCCCTTCCAGTTGGGCATTTCATGCTGATCACAGCTGGGCAAAATATTTAAAAGGTTAAAAGGTGTGGCAAACCAGTGGTAAAGTGTGTTATTATCTGTTTGGGTCTCCAGTTTTGTAGTGTGGTGTGAATGTTGGTATTCCTGACACCAGCACATGGTGAGCATGGCTCGTTTGCTGCTGTCCCTCTGCTCTCCAAGGCAGGAGCTTTCCTGGTGTGCAGGAATAGCAGGGAGGGATCAGGAAAGCACTAAGCCTTTGTGTGCAGTCTTTGATTATTGATTTTTGGGGTTTTTTTTGCAGTTGAATGTATTTTCACATCTCCATGGAGGTGACTTTTACCATCTCCAGTGGACCAGCCCTCCAGTGGACCAGCCAGTTGGTGACTGATAGTCCACAGCTGGCTTGTAAGTAAATGCTTGAAAGGACACATTTGGGTTGATGCTCTTCAGAGATCCTTCCCTGCCGTGTGATTAATCACATTTAAGCCCTGATCCAGCAAAGTATAGAATCATGCCTGGAACCATGCACACATGAACTGCCTCTCTGAAATCGCTGGGAATTACTCCTGTGCTGGTTGTCCACACAAACCCTGCTGGGGGGCTGAGGCTTCCTCTGGCTTTTCCTCCTTTGAGAGAAGCTCTGAGAGAGTGGGGAAGAGCAGGGGCCATCAGGGAACACCTCTCAAAGGTGACTGCAGAGCTCTCAGCAAGGTGGATTTTCCTTTGTAGGTCAAAGCCTGCTCTCAGCAGAGGGATGGGGAATTGGCCCCGATATCGGCGCTGCCTGGCAGTGTGACAGCTCTGCCTTGCAGCTGGCCTTTGGGAAAATGTCCTTTTGCCCTGGTGTTACTTCAGGACAGGGATCAATGGCTTGTGTGTTCCCTTTCCTTTTGTCACCCTGCCCAGATGTGGCTCCTGAACAGGGAGGGTTTTGCTGTTGCTGTCTGTGGATGCTGCGGAGAGAGCAGGGGAAGGAAGCATCCTCTGGAAATGCTTATTGCACATTAAAACCCATCTCATTCACAGCAACTCAGATCTCCTTGTTTTGGCACAAGCACCCTGCCACAGAAAGGAAAGGCAAAGAAGTTCTGATAGGATGTAACAAATTATTTATAATTGTTGGGGAAAAAAATACTCATCTGCTTCCTTTTATAGTCAAATAGTTGGAGCCACTTCTAATGCTGACATTTCCTAAATATTTTAAAATTTATCTGTGCACATTTTCAAAACTATTATCCTTGAAACAGTTCCTGTCTCTTTAATAGAATCTCTCTAATTTACTTTCAAGAGTCAGGGTAGAGACCTATTTTCAACTGAAATGACATGCACCTGCTAACTTGGTTATACAATGTGGAATTCTAGTCTGCCAGACATCCCCTGGAAAAGAAGCTGCAGCCTCCTAATAGGCTATTTTACTGTAAAAACAGTGTTAAAAAGTATAATAAAGTATTAACAATATTAAAATAAAACAGTGTAGGCCTTAAATGAGCTACAAACTAGTTAAATCTATTCCATTCAATATGAGCCTTCAGTGCTTTGCAGCTGATACCTCAGAGCTGGGATTTATCTAAAATGAAGGCACCAGGGACATGCAAGAGAAATGGTAATTATAATTTGCAAACATTAGGCTGACACTTTTTTTGTGTATGTGTGTATAAATCCTGACAGCTGTGATTTGTGCCAGTGCCAAATAGTGCTCCAGTATGCAGGCAAGGGCTCACTTTGTGGCAGGCTGTCCTCAGAGCAGCAGCTCATTAAAACTTTGGAGAAGGAGAAGTTGCCGAAAACAGGAAGGCATCAGAACCATCTGAGAGGTTTTTGGTACACGCTTGTTGAAAGGCGTTTGAGAAGAGAGCCTTGGGTCTGACAAACTGGAATTTTAGTACGCCTCCCCGTTCACAGTGGGGCAAAATAATTGGTCATCAGTGACTACTAATTTGGTTTAGTAGCCAGAGGCATTTTTTTTCTTCCCAGAAAATCAATGACAGTGCCGAGGTCTGTTCAACGTGATTCAGCTCAAGACGGGTCCTCATTTAGCTCTTGATGCTTCTTCCACTGGAGACAGCTATTTTGTTAAAATAAAATTAAAATCTATCCATAATACTGAGCTCAGGGAGCCTCGCCCGTCAATGCCATGCTGCTCTTGAGGTTTCAAGGTTGTCAGTCTCCCCTCAAACTTATTTTCAAAGGTTTATACATCAGCTGCAAAAAAAGGTGCTTGGCTAAAGTGGGTGCAAAGGACTTTGCTCAGGAAGGGGGTTTACACCAGCTTGAAAGGTGCAATCAATTTGATTGCTAAGTTCTGTTGCAAAAGGATAAAAACTTGACTAGCGAGTGCTTTTTTTTTTCCTGTATAATTCAAAAGCACGTAAATATTTCAGCGCAGAGCTGAGCCTGTGGGGTTTGTGTGTGGCTCTGCAGCCAGGGCAGTGCTGGAGCAGGGAGCAGAGGATGGGTGCAGGCAGTGGCTCTTGGGGCTCTGCTCCAACCCCAGTGGCACCTTCCAGGCTGCAGAATCCGGCCCTGCACAGCTGCTCACGCAACAGATCCATCACAGAATGGGATTTGTCCACGCCTGTGACATTAAAATTGTGCTGCTGCACCACTGCCTACGCTGAAACTTTAACCCTTCCTTGAAAGGTTAATGAGGTTACAGGGGGATTTAGTTCTTGTTGCTGTCCTTCCACCTAAGATGTGCTTTTGCTGCACAGTCAGGATCTGCCTTTGGGGCCTTCAGTCACAGCTACAGGGGCACCACTTTTATATTCTATATGCTGGGAAGGATTTGTCCTGTGACAGAAGCGTCCATATAGAATCTCCCAGCAAAACCACTTCCCACCAGCTCAGGTTGGTTTCTTATAGAACCAGTTCCTTATAGAATGGTTCTTAAAGAACCATTCTTTTCTATAGAATTAAGGTTGGAAAAGACCTTCAAGGTCGAGTCTAACCTGTTTCTTACTGGGGAACAGTTTGGTCTCCAGCACCTCTGGACCGTGGGGCTCATTGGGGCAGCCAGAATTAACTTGCTCAGGCTGTGTCTGTGATTCTGTTTGGGGCTCAAATGTGGGCAGCAGTGAGGTATTAGTGCTCAGGCCCCTCTGCCCTAAAAGGGGGCTGAGAACAGAGGAAAATTCAGGTTATGGCTCCCTTGCAGCGCTGCATTGCCTCCTGCCTCCCTGGTTACTGATGGGCTGCAGGTAGCAATCTATCTCCCATTAATTTGTCTGTGTGTAGCCCAGCAGGAAGCTGGGGTATGATTACAGCTCTGGCTCCTGTGTGAGAGCCCCGGCATCCCCCTGCAAACCGCGGGCTCTGCCTCGCCTTAATTGTTCCCCTTTGGCCCCTGGACCTGTCTCTTCTAACAAGGGCTGCGAGGAGGGCCGAGGTAATTGAAGCACTTAACCACGCTCCCCAGCACTGCCTCCTGCAGCTAATTAGGAAACAGGGCCGCTGGGCTCTTCATTATTTCTTTTAATTGTTTGTGGGTTTTGCATAACAGTGAATGGCAGAAGAGGGATGTGCGGTTAGCGGGCGAATCCTTGACTTTGAAATTGGTATAAAAGGTCACTTACAATTTGTTAAGGCTTTCATAAGGGTGAATTCAATTAGCAGCTGGAAGTCCCTGCACACACGTGTGTGGGTGTGTTTGTGGGGAGAGGGAGATGTGGCAAAATGAGCTGGGTGTGAGTCCAAAGGCTCCTGGTTTTCCTAAACAGCTTGTGGAATATACAGTGAAGTTACAGCCCCCTTACAGCTTTATGCTTCTCTAAATAGGTCCTGGCAATAAACCCATGGAGAGGCCCAAAAGATAATTTTTAAATGATCTCCACTTGTCCTCGCTTTCCATTAACTATTGAAGAAAATAACAAGAGAAAAATTGGTAGAAAACACTCAGGGACCAATTTTTTTTGCAGTCTTTGGGCTGGCAAAACTCTCAGTGCCAATAGTGGGTCTTCCACTCGTGTGGCAGCAGCGGGATCTGAGCCTCCACAGCACTGATTACTCTGAATTTCTGAAGCTTCTTTACAATCCTTGTAATTTGGGTGAGGAAATAACAATATAAATTATTTCACTGCGGGCAGCCAATGAGGCAGTGGCTTCTTCTAAGTGTCAGAGGATCTGTTATTTTGCTCAGAGGGCTCATACGTATAGAACAGTAAAAAGAATAAAATCCATTGTAAACATGCACTTTAAAAGATTTATCAGATGCTCATAGCTGTACTTAGGAGTACACATGGTTACAAGAGCACCAATTTGCTTTACTGTTCCCTCCCAGGCCCAGTGAGATGCTTGCTTGCACTGGTCCTAAAAGCACATATGGAAACCTGTGTCTGGCAGTGAAGATACCAAGCCAGCTCTTACCCATTAAATAACTGGCTTGACAAGCTGGAATTGGTGTGCTAGCATTGATTTTAGGGTTGGAGATGCCCTTTGGCTGACTTAATTGAAGATTATTTAGATTTGTCTTCAACACATTTGTCTACTGTTATCCTCTGAGAAAATCAGGTGTTCTGCCTGGAGATCCAGATCTATGGCTGAGAGTGAACAATGCTCAGTCTGCAGCCATCAACAAATGCAAAACATCCAGAGAAAAACCAAGGAAAAACCACTCCAATGCTGAGCAAAAGAAATCAAAGCACGAGGTCTTCCCCTTGACCTGCATCCCATGCTCGAATCTCTCTGGCTGGGTGGGAACATGACTTTTTTTGAAAGGAAAAGATGTTGATGAGGGCTGAAAAGCTTTGTTCTCACAGAAAGGATTCTGTGATTATTCCCCCCTGACTCAGGTTTTTATTGAAAGGCAAAAGTTGGCAAAGAAAAAGGTCCACTTGGGGCCAGAAGTAGCTCTAGATGGTAAAACTTTGGAAAAAATTCTTCAGCTGGCTGTAATCAATGGAGATAAACCCACAGACAACAGCCAGTGTGTGTGAGAGTAAATTACTTTCCTATTCAGTGTAAACCAATTGGTAATAAGGGATCTTAATCTGTCCTTCAGATCTTTTCTTTTCCCATCTCTATGGCTGACGTGCAGAACTGAACCTTATCCCAAACCATGACTTGGCTGTTTATTTTCTCTTAAACCATCAGCCTGAAGGAATCAGAAACTCTTTCAGCAAGCAAACCACCACTCTGGAGAGGAATCAGTATCCTCATGGTGCACTTAGGGTTTTTTGGAGGGTGTGACAGCTCCACCTGCCCAGCAGATGCTGCAGGCACCACCAGCACCACGGATGGGGCTGGGAGCTCACACACCCAGGAGAAGAAAACTACTCTTGAAATAGAAATTCTTATCTTAGCAGTGTGAGAATGGTGGCAGAGGCACCAAGAGCCTTTCAGAGTGGGATTGGACAGGATGTGTAATTATCTGAGCTGATGGAGTCCTGTGTTTTTATCTCAGTTGCGTTTCTCTGTTGCCATGAGCCTGGCAGTGATTCCACTCACTGTGTTATATTTTTATAATCTGTTTTGTCAGTCCTCAGGTTTTTTTTTTCCCTGCAAAACTTTTTTTTCCCCTAAACATTAGGATTTTGGTGGCTTTACACTCCCTTTGGCTTCCAGTGATCACGGGTCAGATGCACATTTGCTGTAATACTCAATTTTATTGCCTGTCCAGCTTTTCCTGGTGGGTTCTTCCCAGTAACACATTATTTCCTTGACATCTTTGCAGCTGGTCTACATCTAGATTAGCTTTCCTTCCACAGCCATATATTAGCAACTTGAAATGTTCTTTAAGTATCTCAAAAATAAATCTATACCTTTCTAAACTTTGTTCTGGCTGTGTGCAAACAGCACGGATATTTTAGGTGGAAAGGCCACTTGCTAAGCAGAGCCTGAGCATAGAAATCTCTCTTCTCAGAGAAGGTGAAAGATTGGGATGGTTGCAAATGATACCAATTAAAGAGGAGGTACTGGGTAACTGATGCCCTTGGCCAAGTGTAACAATTTGAAGAAGAGAGACTGCACTGACCAAATGCTTTGGAGAGGTGAGTTTGCTGCAGGGACACGATGAAAACAGCTGCCAAAGGACTAAGAGCAGTTTTAGAGAGTGGGAGGTGGAATGAAGGCAGGAGATGAAGACAGAAGGAAAATGGGCTGTAAAATTCAGGAAAGGGACAGTTGAAGAGAAGGCAGGCAGTGGGGAGGGCCCAGCAGGAGCCCTAGGGATGACAGAGTGCCAGGGAAATCCTGCCAGCACACCCAAGGTCAGCCCAACCTCCAGGCCAACTGCCAAGTGCATGGCAGCCCGTGGGAGGCAGGGCTGTGGCCATGCAGCTTTGGAGCAGCTACAGGATGGCAGAGCATGGCTGTGCACTCCTCCTGCCCAGGAGCAGCTTCTGGGGCACAGCAGGCAGGTTTAGGATGCTCACCAAGAGGTGACTGGAAGTTTTTCTCTCCTGGCAGGGCTGGGCAGTGTGTCCATGCTGAGGGTGCACTCTGCCCTGCTCAATCCTGGGGACAGAACTGGTGCTCAGGGTGCCAACTGTGTGCTGGCTTCAAACTCCTTGTGTGACCTTGCACACATCAATAGCATCTAAAATCCAGCTGTAGACAGCATCCATGTCTTTGTGTTTACTTCTTGTTCCAAAAACGATCCTTTAATGTTGGCTGACTTCAGTGCACAGGGAAGCTCAGCCAGAAAAGGTGGTCAGGAGGATAAATGTAGGTCTGGACACCTATTGAGGTTTCCAAATGCAGCTGGAGTGTCAGCAGTGAAGATCCTGGAGGTCTTCACAGACCCTCTGTGCCCTTAGGTCCCCAGTATCATCAAACCCAGCCCACTCAGTGCCCTGCAGCCTCCTCCTTGTAAAACAAGGTCATTATTGCAGAGTATGGGGCTGGACACACCTGTGGGGTTATTTTGAATGAAAAGACCTGGGAGGACAGCAGCTCTGTGATGTGCTGTGCTCAGAGCACGTGGATGGGGTTTAGCTCCTGGAGGGGACTGTCAAAATGGGAATTCTCCTTGGAAGATGAGCCTGTGGAGCTGTGTGTGCTGGGGAGGAGGGCTGGGAGAGCTGAAGCTGAGCCTGTGAGCCCAGTGCCTGCACTCAGGGTCCTCTCTGCAAAGTCTGCTTGCACAAGGCAGCTCCTGTGGAGCTCAGAGCATGAACTGGGGGAGCCTGGCTGGAGGATGCCCCACGGGGGAGGCTGGGAGCCCACCCCATCCTCGTTACTGCTGACCTTGGCACGAGCACTGCCTGCTGATGGATCGGCTCTGGAGCTGGACAAGCCCCTGGGGAACCACTGCATTATCTGTTATGTTCCATCAGTGCCTCCCCTGACCCCTCCCAGCTCCAAATGCCACAGGCATCAGGGAAGGAATAAATCTCTGTCTGCTACTGAGAGAGAGAAGGGAGCGAGAGCAGGAAAAAGGAGAGATGAAAAATGTCCTTTTTATGACTCTCACAACAAAGCTGGCCACGTGATTGGTAGCAAACATTACTCTGGGAAAAGGGAGGGAGAGAATAGGGGGGAAAATCAGCAAAAAGCAGAGCTGCTTCTCTCCCCTCGAAGGTGCCCAGGGGGAATATAGAGGGGTATGGGTGACCTTTGAAGGTAAATATCCCAGGAAAAGAAAGGAAAGAGGCCTCAAAGCTTCAGAAAGCTTGCTGCAGTGTCTGAGGCTGCCTGCTGAAACACTGCACACACCGTGAGCAGAAAGCAGAGGCACAAGAGATCTGAGTTAGAACAGCTGCAGGGCCAGGCAGTGATTAACAAGGCACTAATAGCAACCACAGCTTTGGTGCTTGTTTCATTTGGGATGATCCAGGAGAGCTCCAGCCTGTGAGCCTAGGGAGAGCTCCTGACCCTGGTGTCTCCAGGGGACAGAAGCCTTTAGCAGCACAGCCCAGGGCTGAGGAGGGGCTGGAGATGAGTGGTGAGGGCTCAAGAAGCCCCTTGCCCATTACCCAGTGACCCCAGCCACGTTCCTGTGACAGCGATTTGGGTTATTTGAGTTATTTGGGTTCTCAGGGAAGCAGCTCAGCCCCGAGGCTGTGGGATGGCACCAGCTGCAATTCCCACTGTGTAGAGAGCTGCAGACTGGGCAGGGTCTGCACTGGGTTCTGGGCTGGGTGTCCCAGCTGCTTCCAGTGCCATGGGAAAGCACCTTTGCTCCCTGGCCTCCTCAGCCCCACTGTCAGTGCTGGGAGATGACAGGCAGGTGCTCTTCTTGCTGAAAAATTCACTGTACCCAAGAAGTTAATAGACCTCTAGATCAGATCTGTTATTTCTTAAGGACATGAAGTGCTTGGAGTTGTGCAAAAAGACTTTTTGCCAGTTTTCTTCTGCCTCCAGACAAGCATGTGCCTCACTTGGGAGCACCTTCCCAGCAATGAGATCCCAGTGAAACAGGGCTTAGAGTCCAAACCCATCTAAAATCCATTGACAACCAGGTCATTTTTAGGAAGATGGGTCTGGCTGTGACCAGGGATCAGCTTGTCCTGGCAATGCTCAGCAAAGCTGGTCTCTCTAACTTGCCAGTCATGGAAAAGTGTGTTAAACTCCTACTTTTAGTGAAACGTCTGTAACAACTCCTTGATAATTCGGTTTTATCTATAATGTGCTTTTAAAGTAAAGGGATAAATACAATCAGTCTGCATAAAAGGTAGCTATTAAGGAGAAGGCAAGTTGTACAATAATAACTTTCAATTAAAAGCCCTTTCTCACTACTTCTGCTGTTGTGGGGTCTGCAGATTTTCCTTAAAACTTTTGAAGGATGCCTGGGCTTCTTACAGGCAGCCATTTAACCTCCGTTTATGAAGAAATAAAGCAAAATTGATGTTGATTTTGGCCTTCATTGGGGGATACTTTTGCAACATAAAAGCCCTTTTGCCTGCAATTTGCAGAGCAGCCCTGTCACATGGATGAGGGCTGATACTGATAAAGATAAAGCTTTATAGCTGGGGCGTTTGCAGCTAACAGCAAGCTAATGCTACATTTTCATTTTGATGCAATTAATGTTAATGTCTGCTACGAAAATTGTCATTAAATACCATTTTAAAATCCATTCAATTTGCATATGCAAAGCCCATTTACTATCATGTAAAATACACGGTGCCGTTCATCATGTCTTTTCTCTAGAATTTGTAGCTGTTATTTTTCTGGTAGTGATTATTATCTAGCTCTTAAAATAAAAACCTAATGTCTGGTCCAGACCTGCACAGAGCAAGAAACCCCCCTGGGCTGCAGGAATTTGAGAGGCTTTGAGCACTGGTTTGTGCTGGAGTTGCACTGGCAGGGAGAAGCTTTTTTGCCTCTGTCCTGCTCCATTCTCAATTTTTGCCCAATGCAGAGCAATGAACTAAGTGGGAGAGAGTAGGATAAAGAACTTTGAACTGATCTTTAACTCCACCAATGTATTTCTACCAGTGCAGACAGGTAGAAATGCTGTTGCTCTGATTTTCTGACCCTGGGATGCCAATTTTCTGGCTGACACTCATCATGTTCCTTTAGATTAAAGGAAGATTGAAGATATTTTTAAGAGGCTTCAAGCCCATAATACTACAGGTGAAATGAGGCTGTGTCGTGGCATGTATGTTAGATTCAGGTAGTTGATTATCTGACAGGAGTGTTGTAGGAATGTGCCCCCTGTTGACGGAGTGACACAACTATCCTTTGTTTCCTTAAACAAGGAAAAAAGCCCAGAAGTTTCTCTCCTCAATTAGGTGAAAAGAAACCTCATAGGATCAGGGGGACTTCACCTCAAACTTAAGGAGAGACAACTGGACAGGAGCCAAAAAGCCCCGCTTGCGCAAATTACTAGAAAAAAGAAGATTACAAAGGAAGGAACACCTCTTGTGAGAAGTTTTACCAGGAGCAAGAACCTCTTGCCCTGGCTTGGGTTTTCTCTGTAAAGAGTTTTGTTATTTTGCCTTTTATTAAAACTTTTCTGTTTGCAACACTACCACAGAAGCCATCCTGCTGATTTTATGCCTTCTAAGGTAGCTGAGCTATCTTGGTGTGATATAAACCTCCAAGAGCTTATGAGACCTGGCTGGAGGAGACCATATATCAGAGTGTCATCAGACATGGATGTGATGCTGTGGCTCAGCATATCCAGCTTCAGGACACTTCTCTTTTGGGTCTGTGGTAGCTGAGACTGGGGAGGGATGTAGGTGTGGGGGTAGGTGTGGAAACCCAGGGCACCAGGAATATTTCTCTGTCTGCTCTGGGGTGCCCTGACCCCCAAAGGAGCACTAACTTTAATCCTCATTCATAGAAAAAGTTTCCTAGATGTCAATATAGACTAGAATCCACAAAAGTGTAAAATAAATTATAAAGAGTAGTGTAAGTGTATCACTTAGTGAAAAATCTAGGTTTTGAAATTTTTAGTATGTTGTAGATAGAAGCAAAATAGAAAGCACAGAGTGTTGTCCTAAGTTTCTTCTTCATGCTTCTTCTTCCTACTTCTTTGTAAGTTTAAGTAGCATTTTGTAATTAAGCAAAAAAGTCCACATTGAAAATTCTTTGAAATCAGTTATTGAGTTAAAAAAAATAATTTAAGTGTCAGTTCTTAATTAGACAGTTTAGTCTTAAAAACCTTGTAACAAAAAATCGTTAGCCATTTTGTCCCTTCTAATGAAAAGCTGCCAAACTCCCAATAATAAAACTATTTTAGTAATAAAAATAATAAACAATTAAAATGAAATATAACAAATTAAATATAAAAGATAAAATAAACAATTTTAAAATAATTATAAAATATAAAATAAACCACTTATAAAGTATAAAAGAAACAATTTATAAAAATAAAATAAACAATAAATATTAAATTAAAATAAACAAAATTAAAGCCAAACACAAATTACTGTCTCAAATACCTTCAATCCAAACCCAAAAAAACCCCAATAACTAATACCCCCACGGGTAGGAAGGGATAATTTCATGCTGAGGAGGGCCCTTACCGTGGTGGCTTGCCAAAGGTCATGCCTGGGGGTACCTTGCCCCCATATCTGAGGATGCCCTTGTCCTTGCAGCGGATGTCCATGTAGCCATAGTACAGAGCAAACTCCCTGGCTTTGGTGCAGCCTTCATCCACAGCTGCACGGCCCATGGCCACGAAATCCCGCGGCATCACCCTCTTACGGGGGTGGGCCTTGGCCTTCACTGTGTCCCAGTGCCCTATGGCTGGAAGGAAATGGAGACAAAGAGGAGGCAACTTGGTTAGAGCCTTGATTGATGTGTGTGCACCGTGCATAGGGGTCTTGTGGGGCTAAAGTTCATGGCCATGAAGTCCTGAGGCATGACCCTCTTGTGGGAGTGGGCCTTGGCCTTCACTGCATCCCAGTGCCCTATGGCTGGAAGGAAATGGAGACAAAGAGGAGCAAACTTGGTTAGATTCTTTTGGGAAAGCAGATTGATGTGTGTGCACTGTGCATGGCCATAAAATGCCAGGGCACGACCTTCTTATGGATGTGGGCCTTGGCCTTCACTACGTCCCAGTGCCCTATGGCTGAGGTAGAAGGAAATAGGAAAAAGAGGAGGCAGCTCAGTTGGCTCCTTTTGGGAAAGCTGATTGATGTGTGCACCTTCATGGGGGTCTTGTGGGGTTGAGGTTCATGAACACAAAGTCCTGTCTTGGGGCTTGACCCTTTTATGGGGTGTGCCTTGGCCTTCACTGCATCCCAGTGGCCCATGGGTGGAAGGAAATCGAGACAAAGAGGAGGGATCTCAGTTTGATCCTTTTGGGAAAGTAGATGTGTGTGCACTTTCACGGGGGTCTTGTGGCACTAAGGTTCATGGCCACAAAGTCCTGGGGCATGATCCTCTTACGGAGGTGGGCCTTGGCCTTCACTGTGTCCCCGTGGCCTATGGCTGGAGGTGGAAGAAAATAGAAACAAAAAGCAGGCAACTTGGTTAGATCCTTTTGGGAAAGCTGATTGATGTGTGTGCACCATGCATGGGGGTCTTGTGGGGCCAAGGTTCATGGCCACAACGTCCCAGGGCGTGACCCTCTTATGGGGGTGACCTTGGCATATGGCTGGAGGTGGAAGGAGGAGGCATCTCAGTTAGATCCTTTTGGGAAAGCAGATTGATGTGTGTGCACCTTCTTGGGGGTCTTGTGAGACTCAGGTTCCCTTTGTGAGCTTCATACCCCATCCTACTGCATCCCATACCCCATCTGAATTGGATGTCTTCTCACCTTCCACCATGGCTTGCTCAGTGTGTCTGATTTTACAGGGAAATTGTCCCTAAGAGCACAAAGCAGGAGCCTTGACAATTTTATGACAGTGCCCAGGTGCATCACATTTTGCAGGTGCATCCTCCCTGCTTGGGTCTGTGTGAGCCTCTGAAAGTTTCCAATGTGACAGAGAAACTTCACTGGTCACCAAGCAATTGGGGCGATATTAATGAAAGTGGGTAAATGTTGGAGTTCTACACCTCCAGCTTGATGAGAAGTATTGAAGAGCCATGGGAAGGAGAGGAGACTTCCTACTAGCATTAGGATTTTGTTGCAGGTCTGTGGTTTAGGGGCAGTGTCCTACCTTCAGGAACTCCTCCATCTCTCTTGTGCATGTACATCCCATAGGTAAAATCAGGGCCTGGCAGGGAGTAGCAGTTCCTCATGGGCTTTCCAAGTTCTGGCTGCAGAAAAAGGAGTAGAGAAGCATATGGAACATTAATAGAGAAACATAAAGGCCTTTTCTGTTAAGATAAAGCCCCTGAAAATAGAAGTTTGTAATAGAACACAGCCACAAGTACCAGGAGTTTCCATTTGGCAAGGGCTTGAATCCCACTGCAGAAGTGAGTGCCACAGTGCAAAAAGGAGCCTAAAGAATGCTGAATTTCACACAAGTTAGGCTTTGAGTTATAAAGAGACCTAGCCTTGCTGGAAATAGGGATCCTGACTCAATAGATATGGATTTGAAGTCTTCTTGTTTGGTTAATCTCTCCTTTGGTGGGAATGCCCAGCTGTGGTGTCTGCAGCTGGTTTTAACTTTACTTTGAGTTATTTCATTTCCAAGTTCTGCATCCTCTCAAAAAACTGACATAAACTTCCCCAGGCACAATCACATCACTGCTCCTGCCTGGGAATCATCAAGACACAAGGCATGCTAGAGGAGGAGGAGGAGGAGAAGGGGGATGAAGAAGGGAGAGCAGAGTGAGAGTTAATAACCCTTGTCCAGAACAGGCACCCTTCCAGAGGGCTCTATTGAGGTCACTAAAATGTGCTTGTAATTCCTCCAGCTTTTACACTTCACACTCCAAAGGAAGTGTGGCATTTCCACAGCTTTCAGGAGAAAAAATTCCCCAGAAAATGAATTTCAGGGACCTGCCCTGTGTAAAACTGCAGCTCCTTTGTTGCAAACAGCCCTTTCTAAAAATCATCAACCCAGGGATGTGATGCAAGCACAGTTGCATTTCCTCACATCTCTCCTGTGAGCCACAAGCACAGGGAGGGACTGTCCCCTGTCCAGCACAAGGGGACTGAGGGGGGTTTTAGTGCCACCAGGGCTGCAGTGGCAGTGACAAACCCTGTGTGCACTCTGTGTGTGCCAGGAGCTCGTGCAAAGCACTGCCAGCTGGGATAAAGGAGCTTTCACTGCTGATCTGCTCCCCCTGTATTTACAGCTATTTTTAGGGTGGTTGTGCAAGGGAAATGGTGGAATCTTCCTCAGAAGCAGGAGAAAAGGCATTTTCCTGGGATCACCTTCTGATAATGGATCAGGGAAGTGAGATCAGAAATCTGCTGTGGTGGCAAAGGTGTGTCAGATGGGAGAAAAATCACTGAGAAACTGCAGTGCAGGAAAAGAGGTTTGTAACCTGTGGCAAAGCTGCTTCCAGACCCTCGAGTGCAGAACTCCGAAATTACACTTAAATTTATTTATTTAAAGAGTCCCTTCTGCAGAGCACCTGAAGTTAACACAGTTGGGTGTTTACTCCATCACAAAATGAGTGCATGCTGTTTCCTTTTATGATCAGATGGCATTTTACAGTCACTTTGCACTGAATAAATAAAGCTGAAGGTGCTGGATAATTAATTAAAAAAAAAAAAATCGGGTCCAATATGTTGAACATGGAGAGAATCTGTGCCTGAAGAAAAATCAACGAGCTCACAAGACTCTGGTTGCCTGCCAACATTTTTACCTACAAAAGCAAAGAGGGGAAGGATGTAGCAGGAATGAATCCTGCTCAGTGTAATCCACAATTACAGCCTTTCTCATTCATAAATTAGCAAAATACTGTTTCCAGCTCATGGGCTGGTTTCATTTGTTTGTCCTGAGGCATTATAGGTGTGCTCTGTCATAAAGCAGAGGGGAAACTGAGCCAAAGTTGATGCAGAAGGTCTTTTTTTTTTTTTTTCCCTTTCTCCCCCAGTTCCTGCACTGTTCCCTGTGTTCAGGTTTAGCCTGTCACAAAGCTGCTTGGCTGGAATACAGATCTGTCTGACAGCTGTGCCCATCAGCAGACAACTTCATTAAACCTCATTAAGATGTCATTTCTCTGCCTTATTTCCCACCTCTTGGCTCTAATTAAAACCGTCTCTCTCTGCATCCCAGGCGGTCCTAATTTTCTCTGGGTACCTTCTGCAAGTTTTCTCCCTTTACGACCTCGGTGAGGAAAATCCAGCATCCTAAATGCTGTTTATCTAGCCAGTTTGGAAAAGACAGCTCTAGACCTTATCCTGAAGCATTCCCAGAGCACCCAGTAGAGATCAACACCTCTCAGGGCTGTTAGAAATGATCACTGAGGCTTTGTTTGCTCTCTCAAACTGTCTTAAGGGCTTGGCTGATGCATCCTTTCCCCTTGGACATGATAATTTTCCTGGCTGGTTTTGGAGGGTGCCATGCTCCCACTGGTCATGGTGCTGTGCTGGGGGTGTTTGATCAGTGGGGATCCCTTGGTTGGCTGAAAAAATGAGTGCTGTTTGGTTTACTGAGTTATCCTGAGCCTTTGCCAGGTAGTTTCTGATGTCTGCAGCCCTGGGCTTGAGCCCTGGACTTGTATTTAAGTGTTGGAAAATGTTTGCTGTGGAGGAAGAGGAAGGCTCTGAAAAGGGTCTGTTTCTAGAGGTGGAGGCATTGCAAAGGTTTAAAGAAGTGCAAAATCTTTAAGGATTCCAGGTTTTGTTCCAAGACTTATTTGTGTTCTGTCCCCTGGTGTTCATGGCCCAGCAAAACACATTGCATCAATTTTCTGATGATGACTGAGAGAGCTGGGAGACATGTCCACACACAGAGAGGTCCAGAAAGAGACTGAGATGTGGATTTTTAATCCCTGCCTCCACAGCCTTTCCCTGGGAGGGGCTGCTGGGCAAATCCCTGAATCCTCTGAGTGCTCTGACTCAGCCCCGTCCCCTCCTCTCTGGCTCTGTCCTGTGGACACCTGCAAACTCTGTGCTGGTGCATTTTCAGCCTGCCAGGCCCTGCCTCCTTCCCACCTTCTGTTCCCCTTTTCATTACACCCCCTTGTACAGTAAAGCCTCCCGTCACGCTGCCATTACTATTATTATTGCAGATTTACTGCACTTGCAGAGTGAAGTGATTGCAGTGACAAGGCCCAGCATTTTTCCCTCCTTCCCCCCACGACAGCTTGAAATCAAGCCCTTCATTTGCATTTACATGATCTTGCTGTGCAGCTTATGAGATCGGGAGATTTATTTGCTACTTAGCTTGATGTTTGATTACACTCTAAGAAGGCAGTGAGCTACAAAGTGCAGGGATACATCAGAACTGAGCTACTGAAAGCCTCTGGGGGACAGTAACTCAACATCAGGTTTAGGTAGATGAGAAAGGGAATGTTCAGTGTTTTGAGAAAGGCAAATTTGATGAGATTTTTTTTTAAAGGTGGAAGGAAAAACTTGCCTTTTTCTTTTTTTTTTTTTTTTTGTGTGTGTGTGAGAAAGTAAAACAAGAATGTTGTTATAAAAACACACCTGAAAAATCTGGGTTTGTTAGTGCAGAAGAAATCCTAGCAGGGGCTGGAGGCTGCTGGGTTGCCTGGTGCCAACTGCTTGTAAACTTCCACTCCCAAGAAGATTATTAATAATAAGTTGGCAGTTGTCTTCGAAGCTTTTCATAAGCATTAAAGGTCAAAGCCAAAGGAAGTTCTGCCTGATGGACTACCACAAGATCTGTCCCTGATTTATTTAGCCTCAAAGTGTGCCACTGAGCATTAATATTCTGTAATAAAGGGGAAACTGAGGCAGGGAATCAGTGTGCCCACGCAGGACAGCAAAGGGAATGGAGTTTGGGCTGGGGAGAGAAGAGAGTGAGACCAAATCATTCTGGTCTTCTATAAGAAGAATCTTTCCCTTTCCAGAGAAAAGGGTGATGCTTGGGCAAACTGCTGCCCTTGGAGTCAGAAATGGCAAAGCTCAAGGATCTTGCTGTGAGTTTAACTCTTTTCATTACAAATACTCCAGACAGATCAGCCAGAGCACATCCACAAGTGCAATCTCCACTAACCTGTGCTCCTCACTGACCTGCCCTGGGAGCTCCAGCCTTATTGGACACCAACCTTTGAGTGTCAGGTGTGGATTTGAACCCTTTTCCCCTCTAGAAGCTGTGTTTTGTGTAAGGCCAGCAGCAGAGCTGGTTAGAGAGGACAATGAGAGAAGACAGGCAGCCCTTCCGGCCCATATTCTCCTTACACAACCCCTTGCACCATTCCCTTGCCATTTTCTTTCTCCCAAAAAAGCAGGAACACCAACAAGCAAGGGCCACACACAGAGTCAGACACAGAAACCTCGGTCCAGGCAGCACCCACTGTCTGATACACTCACTGCACTTTCCAACTGTTTGCACTTAGCTTTTAGTCTTGAAAATGGCCATGAGATATGCTATAACAATTAATCATTAAAGACTTAAGAAAGCGTATACCCCATTACATAAAAGACTCCAGTGATGATCTTTATCCAACTTGTAAAATGGGCAGACTTGATGCCACCGAATAATTTCCCTCTCATCTGCACAAAATCATGAATGCAAGTCAGACTTTGAACCTGAAGTGAACACTGCGAGACCAGCTTATAATTACCAAAACTGAAAAAAAGAACAGCGTTTTCTAATGAATGACAAGCCACTAGGTGGAAATCTAATTTGGTCTAATTAAGCAGCCTTTGTGAGGATTTGTCTTTAGATGAAAAGAAGGAGCCAAAGAGATCTAAATGCAAATGAACTCTATCATTTTGGTTTTAAAGGGCCAGGCAGATATGAAAGTATTTGTGTACACAATCTTCATGGGTGTATTCACCTTCTAGTTTTCCACTGAAAAATTCTGTTTGCCCCAAAATTCTGGGACTCTGAATATTAGTCACTGTTTAGGGAGTTAGCAGATAATGATAATGTAATGGAGTTAGCAGTACAGCATTGCAACAGTTAAAACTGCAATTCTCTGTAACAAGAGTGCTGTTCGAAAATGGCTTTAGAAAAAAAAAATTAAAAAGAGATTTTTTTGCTAAGGAGTCAGATCCGAGCTCTGCCAAAAAAAAAAAAAAAAAAAAAAAAAAGGATTTTTTTTGCTAAGGAGTCATCTCCCAGCTCTGCCACTGTGGATGTGTGGCACTGTATAACTCTCAGGTCTTCGGGGGCACCTGCTGGACCCTGAGCTCCTGCTCAGCTCCTCGGTGTCAGGATGAATTACTTCAGCATTGATAAATCACCAACACCTTGCCCAGTTGTGCTATTTCTGCTGATTCTGCCGACAGTCTCCACGCTGGGAGCAGCCAGGCCAGGTACAGCCCCAAAGGCTGAGGCTCACCGAGGTGTTTGACTCTAATTGAGATGGAAATATTGAAAATGATCTTCTCCTGCTCTATTAAATCTGCTCCTGACTTTCAGATAAATTTGTGTCTGTGTAAGGTTTTTGTGCCAGCACTGAAGGTCAAAGCAGCACGTGTGTTTCTGTAGAGGGTGTCACAGCTTGTGAAGTTCACATCAGCCCTTGCCTGCTCTCAGTCCTGAGGAAGAAACGTGGGCTGTAGTCAGAAGACAAAGCCCTTGGCAGGAGGGATGGGTTATTCAGGCTAAATGAATGTGCAGGTTACAGCTGCTGCTGAGTGAGGTCTTACCTGTATCTGATTTTTCTTGAGTTACAACCATCATTCACCTCTGAGAGCAGAATGGGCCTGGGATAGATTTGAGGACATGTAGGGACAATGGCAGGGAGGTTTGGGACAGCATGGGGTGGTCCTGGAGCAGCTGGATGGAGAAGGACTTTGCTGAGTCCTTGTTCTCCCTACAAGAAACATCAGTGGGAAAACAGGGATGGATGGACAGATCAGTGTGGGAAAAACAGGAAAATAATTCTGTCTTTGATGTAGCAGCAGATTTGGGAGCTCGGGGTATAATGTGGGCAGAATAACACACAGCAGCTTGGCAAAAAAAAAAAAAGGCAACTTTGCCATGTTTGCTGTTGACTTCCCAGAGAAGAGTGGGAAAGGGTGTAGTGGGGTTGTCATTTCCCAGAAAACCACAGCCCTAGAGACACCTGCTGTGCTGCAAACCCTGAAGTCAAATTCTGCCAGGGAATGCTGTTGCTCAATGCCTGGCTTCAATGAGGACACTGAGGTTTGGCTGAGAGAGAGATGTGGGCTGCTTGAGAATGAGAGAAAATTCTCTAATTGTTAAAGAGAATGGACAATGGCTATTTTTTGTTTGGTTTTTCTTTTTTCTTTTTTTATTTTAAGGTTCGGTCCCCTTTCAGCACTTATGACCTTTTCTTTGTGTTTCATCCTTAATAATATCTGTTCTTTGAACCTCCCCATCTGCTACTTCAAGAAAAATCCCTTTATGTTCTCAAGACCAGATGTTGGCCCAGATTATGTCCAGAGCAACTCAGCTCAGTGAAGCTGCTGCTTACACCATGTAACTCCCTGCTGCTGCTCCAACTCCATACAGGTACCTGCTTTTATATGGGTGCAATAGAACATGCTAAGCTAAGGGCTGCCAGTATAACCTTCATATAAGTCACACTGACATTAAAGGAGTGGAATTCAAGTGAGAATTTGTCTGTGGGCCTTTCAGAGCAGACTGGATATGACATTTTCTATATAGTAAAATAGTTCCCCAGCAGCACAGACCTCTGATTCTTAGGCCAAATTAAATCCCTGGCTGCAAATGAGATACTGGCTGCCTTGAGAGCTACCTGTTATTTCACAGCAGAATTTGTCTGAAGTCAATACACTTGTGGTACCTCCTAGAAGGAAATTCAAATATTTTAGATGAGGAGGCAACTTGTTAAATTCAGGCTGAACCTCTGGTTCAGGAATCTCTCGGCTTTCACTCAAGGAGAAACTCTAATCTCTGATCAAAGATGCAGGAACTTACCAACTTCAGTCACCTCATGTACAGAATAATCTCCATTTTCATTAGAGAATAGATAAAGTTTTTGCTGTTAAAAAAGGATGCTGTTTCTTTAATGTAATAAAACCTCAGCAGGACAGAACATCTTTACTAGACTATCCCTCACTATTCCCACAAGAAATCAAATATAATCCTATTTAAGAAGCTTTAAATAATTTTGAGCTTTCATATTGACTTATTAAAATGCAGCTTAAAAAATGCCTTCCTTGCAATCCCTTTACAAGGGTCAGGGATATAAAATTTGAAGAAATATGATTAGTAGATCAGTTGGAAAGATATGCAGCAGCTTCCAATTTTATTATTTAAAACTCTCTTTAGGAAGAAAAGGTGATTCTGTAAAAAAAGTGGCACCATCTCCCTGAAGGAATCCAGTCCTGGGGCTTCCAGTCCTGTCTCCTGCATTCAGAATTCAAGACTTGTGCCAGGTTTTTCTTAGACCTGAGGAGCCCTTGCAGCTGGGATAGGAGAGCTGCATTCTGTGTGCTCCTAGCCCAGAGAAATTGAGGCTTATCAGGCTCAGGCACAGAATAATCCAGGAGCACCTGTGGCCATTTCTGCCTGCTTCAGAAGACAAAGTGATAACAGAGATGCAAATATGCCCCAGAGGACAGAGCACAGGTACAGCTTGGCCCCCAGAGCCTTTCTTTTAGCACCTGCACACTTGGAGAGATGAAGAGCTGTAAACTTTCAGATGTTGGTTGGATCAGCCCCTTTTTCACTTTCTAAACACTACTTGCTGGAATAGAAAATTATGGGATGAAACAAGGCTCCTGCTGTGCTGACTGGAACTCTCTGCAGGGTGAGCTGTGTCTCCAAGCACCTGAATCCTGAGGGGTCCAGGCAGAAATCTTCTTCCAGCACATCTCAGTCCAGTTGCCCACGTTCATCCCTGTTGAGTTCAGAGGAAGAGCAGTTCCCCTGGGATCAGCAGGGTTGTAGGGATGTAAATGATGAGACAATTTGACCCTGCTCTTGAAGAATATTAAATACAGCAGACACTCAAATCGTGCTGTCAGTTGGGCACAACTCCCATTAAGCACCGAGGGCCTTGTGCTGATGCAAGGACCTGCCCGAATCATTTGCTCTGTCCTACAGCAAAATGTATTCAAGCTGCTGAAATGTAACTGCAAAATCCAGGCAGCAAAATCACACCCTGCCCATTACACTTATAGCCAGCTGCTGTGAAATCCTAATGTGTCAGGCTTTCTCCAGGAAATAAGGGAACTAATAACTTTACTCCTGCCTAAGGCTGGACTTTGGTCAAGGCTGTCAAAGCTTCTATGATTTTCCAGTGTTTTTGAAAAAAAAAAATCCATGATTTTTGACATTTTGTGTGTGTGAGCAAGCAGAGAGCTGAGAGACCTGAACTTGCCAGGGCTGCAGTGCTCAACCTTGGGTGCTCTGCAGGACAAACACCAAAGGGTCCTGAGCCCACTGGTGCCTGACTTCAGCTCCGGGGCTCAGGGGCACTCAAACAGGGCTGACTCCTGCCCAGAGTTTTCTCCTGTGGCAGAAAAAGCAGCAGTGACACCAAAAGCAAGACAAGCAAGCACTGGAGAGAGGCTTAATCCTCCAAGGGGCTGTCATGAGGTTTTTTTCCTGCTCCATCTTTGTAATTTTCTACATTTAGGACAATAATTGTGAAACTGGGCTGAAATAGAATGGGGAGTCTCTTCCAATGCTTTAAAACTCATTGCCTATAGGTTGATCTTATTAATGGTGCTAAAAACATGGCAGAAGTTATGTGGCTTACAAAATAATGCTTGCTTTCTTCCCACTGGTGCCTGATTTCAGCTCCTGAGGAGCTCAGGGGCACTCAAACAGGGCTGACTCCTGCCCAGAGTTTTCTCCTGTGGCAGAAAAAGCAGCAGTGACACCAAAAGCAAGACCAGCAAGCACTGGAGAGAGCCTTAATCCTCCTAGGAGCTGTCATGAGGTTTTTCCCTGCCCTGTCTGTAATTTTCTACATTTAGGACAATAATTGTGAAACTGGGCTGAAATAGAATGGGGAGTTGCTACCAATGCTTAAAAACACTCATTTTCTCTAGGTTGATCTTATTAATGGTGCTAAAAACATGGCAGAAGTTATGTGGCTTACAAAACAATGCTTGCTTTCTTCACTCTCTGTCTCTATATATATATTTCTAAAATTCCCCATAATTCTACATCTGACTCCCTCATTGCTTTCCCCACCAAATTTTCTCGATACAATTCCAGCTCTGCTTTGTTCTGCTGTTTTCCTCTCCAGTCCCATTTTATTTTTTTTTTTTTTTGAAAGGATAGAACAGAAGGGGTTGGGTACTGCTCAGGTATGACATACATGAGCAGCCCAATGGCTTTCAAAGGGGCAACCTTCTGAGGCAACCAAGAGTTGGCTCGAAAAAGTCACTTCCTAATTGCATCATATTTGCTAAATCAGACATTTTACATACTGAAAAATTCTCCATGTTCCCTTCGTGCTCAGCCATTACAAAAGGCTTCTGCTCTGCTGGAGTTCTGACCCATATTTTCCCTGCTGCAGCCCAAATTTGGTTGCTAAAAGGTAAAAAAAGAGGGGGAAAAAAAAAAATCTCTGCCTCATCACATCCCTCCCAAGCCCTGTTCAGCTGCTGTGGTATTTTCCTTCATTATGCTGCTGCCTCAGACTGTAAACCTCTCTAATTTCCTACATCGCAGCTATTTATTTAAATGCTAACTCGCATTATGAAGTGATAATCCACAAGCGCAGGAGATAATTTATGAAGCATTTAAATTAAGAGGAGCAGCTAATTGGGAGCATGTGTCTTATAAGCCTTGCTAACACCAGAAAACTACAAATTAGGGAGAAAATGGAAGATATTTTTATCTTGCTTTTTTCCTTTTGTAATGCACTGAGGAAAAATATTACCATACATCACACAAACACTGCTGCTCACAGAAGTCTTCTGTTGTTGGCTTCGTAGTTACTGGAACACACAATGCTCTCATTATTACAAATTCCTCATTATAACACACAGAATCATCTCTGCTCTCAGAGAAGGTGGAACGAGGTGGGGTTTTCTCCAAATAAAGCAGAATAAATTTTCCAGGAAAGGTCCCCTTCTCAGCTGCATGCATTAATTCAAAAGAGCTAAGACTCCCTTGTTATATAGCAATGTTAAAGTGCATTTAATTTAGGACTGCATCACGCTGTAAGAGTTTTATAGGTTTTTGTTGAAGTGGGAATGAGCATAAATGGCTGTGAATCAGGGAAAAGCAAATGTGCTGCAGCCACAAGGCTGAGGGAAGGTGTTTTGGATGTTCTCTTCAGATTTTTGACACCAAAGTCACAAACTTTGTTTTCACTTCAGCTTTGAGGTGGTTTATTCATTAAAAAAATTAATATTGACCTGAATCTGAATAGCAATGTGCCCCATGCTGTGCAATTCCAGCTGTACAATGGAGATGGCTCCACTAAATGCTGCTGGCATGGGCTGAAGGGAAAGGAGGACACCCAGGCCAAGACAACAGCATTGGGGAAGGTGATAATTATCCCAAGGTCACAATCCTGCACCAGATTCCCTGGGAGGAGCAGGGAGGTGCAAGGCTGGGTGTCCTCAGGGGGCAGCTGCTTTTCTCTCTAAGTGCAGTGCCCCTTTGGTGGGGATTTTTTGGGGTATTTGTGCTTTGATCAGAGGAATTCCACATCTGGGATGTTCTCCCATAGGAGCCAGAGGGTTTCTCTGCACTCCCCAAAGAGCATCCCAGGCATCCAGAGGATTCCATGAAGACATCTTGAGGGATGCTCATGGCGTGTGGAGCCTGAGTCTGACAGTAAAAAGATGCCCAAAGAGCATCCTGGGCATCCAGAGGATTCCATGAAGACAACATGAGGGAGCTCATGGCATGTGGAGCCTGAGTCTGACAGTAAAAAGATGCCCAAAGAGCATCCTGGGCATCCAGAGGATTGCATGAACAGCTCTGAAGGAGCTCATGGAATATGGAGCATGAGGCTGACAGCAAGGACCACCTTAACATGGACGCTCTGCCAGCCTTCAGCAACCACTTCAGTTTTTGTACAGCTGTACAGTGAGATCTTTAGTTAGGATCTTCCTTTACCCAGCAAGCAATTCTTGTGGTTCCCTTGTGTGGCTGCTGGAGACAGATTTGCTGTTAGAGTGAAATATTGTGTGCACACCCTGCCTGGCAGGGTGCTTGGGAAGCAAAGTGAGATCCTTGGACAGAGGATGCTCTGGCACAGTGTGTGTGTGAGTCCAACCCCTCTACATGTCTAGAAAACACCTGTCTCTAATCTCTACATTCTTATTTTTGCTCTTGCAAATCTCCCTTTCTGTGCATCCTGTCAGAAACCAGGCAGCAAACAGGCTCTGGCATTATTGGAGCTGCTCCTCGATTCGGAGGAAACCATAAATCTGAAACTTCAATCATATCTTTATGATCATTCAGCAAACAGAGATGGAGGATTTATTCAACATGGGATAGCAAAGGGGAAACTGCAGGGGGTTATTGCAGGAGATATTGGTTTAGCTAAGGCAGAAGTGCTCCCCTGGGCCTCTCTAGGGCCGAGCCAATGAACAATGGCACCAATGACAATAACAAGGCAATTATGGGCAAAAGGGTGAGGAGGGGGTAATGCTTTGTTAAAGATAGAGCTAAGATTCCAGCATGGTGTCTCTTTTGTGTGCTTTAGGAACTAAAGGATGGTGTGTCTGCCTGGGGTGGGCTTATTAGGAGCTGGTGATCCTAAAAGCACAGCCAGTGCTTCAAAGTGCCTGTAGCCTGCATGTGACTGTGCTGCTCTTAGGAATTTATGATGATTTCCTCCCTAATTAAATAGGGCTGGCAATGGGTTCCCCTAATCCATGTGCACTCCAGGGTAGGAGATAAGCATATAAACCTCTGCTGAGGAAGGTTTGTCTCTCTGGCTGTGCGATGATGTTGGGTTTTCTGCATTTAGAACTAACTCTTACTCCCAGGAGGAGACTCAGGGGATGTCTGTTGGCCACAGTGTTGTGCCACAACCACTTAAACAGCCCTTCCACCAATTTGGCTTGGAAAGGCTGTTTTGAGATGACCCTGTGACCTGTGCCCAGCCTTGCACTGCTCCCATCTTCTATCCTAGATGATATTTTTAATAACAATAGCCAACTTTCAAAATCCTGACTGGGGACAGAAGATCAGCCCTTAGGTTTCAAATACAAAAAGACTTCTGAACAACAAAACAACACCTGCATTTGCTGTTATGGGGATCAAAGTGGGGAAGCACTGGAGGGGCTCAGCATTGTCCTGGGAAGTTTCCCCAGTACAAAATGGGAACACAAAAGCCATGGCACAAAGGGGTGGAAATGTCCCTGGGCGAGCTGGATCCTGCCATTGCTGCCAATGGATGGGACCTGGATGAAATTAGCATCTTTTCAGGGTGCAAGGGACACAAACCTTTTTTTTTGTTTTTTTACAAAAAGATGCGATGGTGCAAAAGCAGGAACCCAACGATCCATCCCCACCTGTCCTGCCTCCCCTCCCCTTTCTTTTACCAATTTTTCCCCTCTCTCCCTTTCCCTCCTGAGCCCCAGGGCGGTTTGTTTTTGCCTGCAGAAGGAAGGTTGAAATATAGCGGAGGGGTGCAGGCAGCTCTCCCTGTGGCCCTGCCCCTGCTGGCAGGAATGCAGACATAAAATAACCCAGAGCCATCCGTAACCTGTCGCCAAAGCCCCTCTCCGAGGTGAGAGCTTTCCTCCCTGCCGTGGCTGTTAGCTGCAATGTATTTCTCCCTGCACTAAGCACCGTCTTTCCCAGGGCTGCATTACAATGATTTATAAACCCCATTTCTGGGGAAAACTAATAGATCAAAGTGAGGAGAAGGGGAAAAAAAAAAGGAGACATGAGCAGCTGGAAGAAGATATTGAAGCATGAAACAAAAAACAGGAATGAAAAAGTAGTTTGTGGCACTAGTGAGTTGTTCTGTGCTGCGCTTGTGTTATTGAAAAATAATAGGGGGAATCTGTATTTTAATCCAGTTTTTTAAAGACATGTTCAAGTAATCTGAAAAGGTCTACCTAAAGCCAGCTTGCTTTTGTGTGCTTGTGCATCTCTTACAGAACCAAACACTTATTTTGCTGTTGAGCCTTTCCCTGTCTAGTCTCATATCTTATTTAGACTTTCCATGATTTTAAGCAACATCTAGATTTTGTAATGGGGTAACAGAAAGCATTGCATGAAGGATTGATGCTCCTCTGGACCTGAGCTAAGACTTGGTCAGTTTTTATAAAGGGACTTCATGGATGAGGTCAGGGTGGCCAGTGGGGTGCTCTGCCTTTGTCTCTGTTTCCTCTCCTGCACAGTGGAGGTGAATGGAGGAGATTCATCACAGAACTCTCAGCATCAGTCAAGTTAAAACCCGACTGAACTGAGGCAGGAGCACAGCCCAATGCTCATCTCTTAGTTCTACGATGATGAATGCATTAGGGTTTGTAAGAGCTTTAGTGATACAGAGCTAATTGGGCTTTTGTGTGTGTTCTGCTTGTCTGGTTCAGCTCCAGACATCCCTGACTTCAAACGTAGGCAGGGCTGGAGAATTATTATGAAAATAACCATAATCCTTGTGGAGTGCTTCATGTATTCACAGGGCTGCACAAACCTTCTGCCTCCCATCTCCCCACGTGCAGTGGATGTGAGAGCAAACCTCACACACCTCTGATGAAATGCACTGAGTAGGACAAACAGCAGATTTGACAGAAAACAGACGTGTGTGGCAAGACCACAGGGGCTTTTCTAAGAGATTGTACAGAGCCATGAGAGGGAAGCTGAAGAATTATCCCCAGGCACATCCCAAACTTCTCTGAGGTTTGTAGGTTTCCATTCAAAGCATTTCTCTGTGTTCCTGTTGTTTAAATTTTCACTCTGCCTGGCAATTTGCTGTTGCCAGTTAATGCTGCAGTGCTGTGTTCACTTTAGGCTGCCTGGTTTGCCTTGGTTCCTGATTTCTGCTCCATCCTTTGGTGTTGGTAAAAGGTTCCTGGGGGAATGCAGGTGCAGGGGATGTTCATGGATGTGCATAATTGATCCTTCCCACAGCTGACACAGGAAACAAGCACGTGTTGAGCTGCTCTGCACAAGGAAGGGCTGTGCTTGTTCTCACAGAGGAGCTGTGGGGCAATCAGGGGCTGAATTTTCATTTTGGTGACTTTGTAAAAACATGGACTGGAGAATACACATCCAGGATGCCATCCATGACAAGATCTGCTTTCAGCTCCATGTCTCACTGTTGATAACAGAGCCAAGCATTGCCACTGGTAGGACCAACACCTGCCCATTCAAACCATCTGATGGGTCTCTTCCACCCTGAGATATTCTATAATTCTGTCACCCTCATGGCTGAGCCTAACTTTTGGCTCAGGGCTTTGACCAGTAAGAGCTGGGCGAGTTAAAACGAAAATACAATTAGTTTTCTAAAAATATTTTTAAAAATGCTTCAAACAAGAGAGGTCATCTTGTTAAAACATTCAACCCCTTCTTTCCTTTGGCTCCAGAGAGCCATGGTGGTCACACCAGGCAGCTGCATCCCTGTTTGGGATCCTGCATGGATCCATTGCTCTGCTGACCAGTGCCTGATGCAGCTGCCTCTCCCATGGACCTTGCTCTGGTAGCTGCATCCCCTATTACCACAAGCAGAAAAATCATCCATGCTCTAATAGCTATTGTAACCCTCCTAAAACTATGACAAAATCTCTCTTCTGACTCCCCATGGCCCAGCCAGTCTTTGCTCTTCTTTGCTGTCTGCAGAGTGAGCTGGCAGGATGAAAGACAGCTGGGAAGGTAGGGAGAGCTGAATGTGGACTAAGAGCTGCCAGAGGAATATGAGAAGAGAATTTTGCCCTATAAGCTTTAATAAGGTGGTGGGTTAAGAGAAATGCAGCTAGGGAGAAAGATGGGGAATGTTCTCTCTCCAAATGGGCACTGCTTCAGTTTGTAAAAGCACCAGGGATTCCCCATGTGGCTTAATTTATTATTTTCCCACTCGTTAAATGCCAAAACAATAAAGCAAAATCTATTGTTAGCTTTAAAATGCAGGTGATTTGCATATGGCTGTGATAGTCCTACTGCTGCCTTCATTTAAACTCAGTAAGCCGAGGTACCTTTAAAAATTATGACTTGTTTTACATTTAATATACTGAACTATGTTAACATAATATTAAGAGGCTGACTTCACAGCTTAATTGCTGCTCATGTAGAGGCAGCTTTAGCAGCAGCAGCAGCAGCATTAGTCTGAGCTGTGCAGCCTGAGATGAGCAGCTGGAGGAGCAGCCTGCACAAAGGGGCTCAGAGCTGCTCCTTCCCTCCATGGTTCCCCCCTAAGAACACCCTGGAAACCCAAAATCGTTTTTACTCCCTTGTGTTAGGGGGTATTTGGCTCCCTAATGCAGGTAAAATTGCACCTGGACAAAGCAGTGTTGGAAAATCAGGTGGGTTTTTGCCCCATCCAGTGAGGTTTTGCAGAGGGGGAAGGAATTGCACCATTCCCTGCTAGAGCTGGACACTCTCTGCTCTCCCAGCCCTGGGTCTCTGAGGTCGCTGCAGACACTGTGCAATTCTGCTGTTGTATATTCTCATTTTCTTCCTTCCTTCTTTGACCCTTGCTTGTGTCAGGCTGAATGCAAAGAGGGCAGGGATGGCAATGGGAGCCAGGCCCAGCAGGCTCTTAACCTCTCCTTGAATGCAGAGACCCTCTGACCATACTTTGGTCGATGCAGTTGGCTGAGGCTGCTGGGGAAGGGTGAATTGCTGCAGTTTCCTTTAGTCCCTCTGTATTTTCAGCATCCTGAACCCTGGGCCAGCTCTCAACAGCAGGGCATCCCCTTTAAGGAGGCAGCTCCTGCACGTGGCTCACTCGTCCTTGATCCCCAAACCTCCAGCAGGAAAGTGGCACAGGGTGCTGCCCTTCTTGTACATTGTCAGAAGTGTAATTAACATCCAAATATTGCCCCAGGACGTGCCCAAAATAAGAGGGATCCTGGGCTTGTCAGGAGCTGAAAAGGTATTCAAGCATTTCCAGCTGCTCACATCCATGTGTCTCTGACTTCCACACATGGCTCACATTTTGGGGTCTGGACTCCTTAAAAAAATGTGCCTTTTTCTCCTTGAAAAAAAAAAGCATCCAGATTGACAGAGATGTACACCAAGTCCTAGCCCTCTATGATTTAAAAGAGCAAAGTTATAGGCCCCTGAAAATTGAGGTTTATAATAGAAGCACTGGCAAACCCTTAACTACAGAGAAGCTACCAGGCGTTGCAACAATAATTGGGAAGGGAGGGGAAAAAAAATCACACTGTGTTTTTCAGTGCTTAGCTAAGAAATACAACAAGAGAGTTTATTGCTTGCAAAACACAGCTGCACTGCCTCAAATTGGATGGAAAAACGAACCCTGATAATTTATTACACCCCTAAAGTCACAAGAATGTACCCATAAATTACTTTTTTGGAGGGGGAGGGAAGTGGTACCACTGTAGTCCATTCTGCACAACCTACTTATTAGTATCATAATTTATTATTATTATGCCCTGCTGCAAATAGAGAGGCAGATAAAACTCAAATCTATTAAAACAACCGCTCCACTTTCTCTGAGCCACTGAGGGACACCATTCCAAAGGAAATGAGATAAATTACTAAGACAAATGGATGGGTCTTGAATTAGAGCACGTAGCTTGTATATATGCAAGAGCAGGAGGATAATTCAAGCAAAAAAAAAAAGAGTCATGTTAAGTTTTACCATTCAGGATTCAACACAGAGGGACTGGGATAACATCAAGTGGTCAATTAAATGTTTCTAATGTATAGATTTTTTTTTTCTCCCCCAAGATCCTATGTGTTCACTTGGAATGAATTTGCAAAGCTGAAATAACTGCCCTGCTTCTATTGAAACTGTACCTGGATCAGCATGTATTTAAAAATATGCTTTATCCAGCTATTGTGAGGAAGCAGGCACTGTAGTGATAAGCCTGAAATTACGTTGATAATATATATATATATTTAAAAATAGATATATCCAAGTGGTGCTGATCAATTACAAAGCTGATTTGACTTCAAGGTTGGTGAAAGATTGTGTTAGATTCCCAAAAGGGGAAAATGGCAGAACCAAAGGTGCCTTTATCAAATTCGCCACGTGCCTCTGCTAATGGGTCAACAGGAATTTTTGTTCTATTTTTCTTTCTCTTTATTTCTTTCTGGAGCAGCAGTTTTTAATGCTGTCCTCCCCTTTCCTGCCACATGGATGGATTAGCAGAAATTATAATTGTTTTGGGAGGTTATTGCTCATTTGCCCTCTTAAGGACATGGTTATTGCAAAGTCAGGATGAGTTTGGTGCTCTCAGCCATAGTGGCTGGGGTATAATAGAGCCCTGGTTTTGGAAGCTGCTACTCCAGAATGGATTTGGGTACAAAACTGCCAGGTTTGAGAAAAAACCTGGCAGCAACCACAGCCAACTTGTGGTTTTTGCTTTAATTCTTTTTAAAAACATAGCCACTATGTATGTGATACAAATTCATCTGGACTTTCCTAAGTAGTGTTTACTCTTCATATTGATGGTGATACTTGGAGTGAAAAATGGAAGTATATAAAATTATTTCCTTTCTGAGCTAAAAGGTACATGAAATACACTCATAAAGCTACATTTG
Source organism: Melospiza georgiana (assembly GCF_028018845.1). NCBI lineage: Eukaryota > Metazoa > Chordata > Aves > Passeriformes > Passerellidae > Melospiza > Melospiza georgiana. Next base: position 8,935,043 of record NC_080449.1, on the reverse strand, counting down.
ACACTGCTCTAGATTTGTGCTTGGATATTTTTGCTCCTGCAAATTGTTTATGTAGGATCATGAGGGTAGAGAATGCAGAAATTTGCTCCACCTTCATTTGAATGTCAGTTGGAAAATCCAACAATTGTAGCTTTTGCTTTTGGCCCTTTGTTCAGATCCAAGGTATCAAACTTCCCAGGGAAAGCTGAATTTCCACTCTTCAACTAGCACGCTGTTGGTATTTCATTCAGATGTGGCACCTGCCTCTAGCAAAGTGCAGGGCCACTACTTGGGCTCTTTTGTCAGTTTTTCCTCCCACTTTTGCCCCTTCCACAGGGAAATGTTCCATCTGCATGGCCTGGCAGTTTCTAATATTCAGTTTGGTAGCTGGTAACCTTCCTCCTGAGGTTCTGGCACTGCCCATTTAAAGCATATTAATGTTAAAGCCAAGTTTCCAAGCCACTATTCCCTCTCCAAAAGGGAAGAGGGTGATAGGAACCTAAGCAGAACTGGGGTAGTGAAATTTTAAAGTATTATGACACACATACATTTAATATTACATCACATGTAAGGGAACAAGCACATATGATTGCAATATTATATGACAAATACAGGTCCTACAACGTTAAATTTAGTGCCTTGTGATTGATGATCCTTTGTTTCCAGGTTTTCCTCTCTGTATATATTATTTCTGTAGGATAAGCATCTTACCAGCTGGAAGAAACATACAACTTTTTTATTTTCTAGCATGTAATTTCTGTTTGATTCACAGCTAATAAATAGGTCATCTTGTACTTTTGAAATGCCAACATGCAGTAATTCAGTGAAATAGAGACTCTACATTAAAAAGCTGTCAACCCCAGTGCAATTTTCCTGCACCCTACGCTCTGGAAAGATACCTTGTCACTCATGGTTCAGCTCTGTTTTCCTGAAATATCTCTTCTTCTGCATAAATAATGAATATAGTTGCATGAAAATATCTGGCACAATGTCTGTTCTTCCTCCCACTCTAAGGAGCTGCAGTACAGCCTCTGTATTTATTGGTTGATCTTCCCAACAAATCTTGCTGAAATCACAGGGGTGGTAATAGCGTGGCCCCCTCCCAGGTGTTCTCTGTGCTAAACCCATCCTGCCCTCCTGCCTCAAGGCAGGCAACTCCTGCCTTCAAAAAACACTTTGCTGTTTAATTCTTCTCAAAATTTAAAGGCTACAACAGCACAGAGTAATTTAAAACACTTATTTGCTTTCAAGCTCTTTCCATTTCTAATGTGTCACGCAGGTCTCGCACAGGAAAATATCAGCCTGAAGCAGATCCCAATTAGGAGTTTTTAAAATTAATTCTGTTCTTTAAAAAAGCTTGCTATAAATCCCACCAGATTACTAAGCCTGTCTTCTAATTCATCTGATCTGAAAACACACAATTTACTGGTTTTTATGGCTTTCTGCTGGTAGCTCATTAGAGGTGACACAAGGATGGCAAAAGCTGCTTCTGAGGCTCTGATTTCCACCACAAACACTGGAACTGGGCTGCCCTGTTTGCTCATTGAAGGAGCCCTCTAATTTTCCATTCTGATCTGTAAAATCGTGGTGCATCCAAGGGATCTCACTCCCTGAGACAGGGAAATCTCTGCAGTGCTGATTTCCCAGTCCCAGGGTATTTACAACTCACCCCCAGAGCACACGGACAAAATCTGAAGGCAGAGATTGAATCCTGCAGGTGTTGCTCACATGAATGCTTCCCCCTGATCCCCAGCTCGATAATGTGCTGTGAGGCAGGGGCAATGCTGTTTGAAACTGGATCAGCTCAAACCATGAAAAATTTGGCAGTGCCTTTTGTGGGCTTGAATCGACACAAAGTTGGAACTTGCAGAAAGTCAACCCTTGAAAATGGGGAAAGCAGGGTGTGCTAAACCCCTGGGAGCCAGGTTTTACAGAGGATAAAGCTGCTGAATCCTCACAGTGAGGTCCAAAAGTAATTTAAATCTCTTCCCCTCTCCCCCTGCTCCCAATTTCCCCATCCCAGTTGTTGTGAGATGCATCAGCTGAGAGGGAAAGTTGGAAAGTGACACTAATAAGGAGGGCTCAGACGCACTAAGAGTATTAAAAGGTTAGGTCATGGTGTGTTCTATTAAATAGAATATTAATTGAATTCTTGACATCTGAGGTGAACTGTGACATGCTCATGGGATAAATATTGCATTTAACAGAGCATCATGACCTAAAGCTGTAAATACTATTGAGCATCAGTGCCAATCCTTCACAATAGATCTTAGCCCCAGTCCTCAGGGTATGGATGCTCCCTTGGAGCTCCCTTTGGAAGCTTGAGCTTAAAACCAGCTCTCACATTTCTTCTTTCTGGTCTCAGTTAAGTCTGAAATTGCTTCTTCCTTCTCAAGGCTACACTCTGCCTCAGAGATGTGGTTACAGACTCCTGATACAAAGCTAGAACTGGATGTTTCAAATGCCACGTGCTACACGGTGCAAGAAAGGTAAAAGAAAATTTCTCCATTTCCACCCCCACACCATAAAGAAGATTAAAACATTACAAAGACCAATTAAAAATAGGGAATCTCACAGCAACATTTTCATTAACCCTCCCTGGTTCTTCTTTCTGTCTCATTAGTCATCACAGGGAGAGGAAGGATCATTTTAATTAGCAGCATTGTAAAGCTTTATTTAAGGCAACTGCCCCTCCTGCTGCTCTCTGGATTACCCTGACGGCTTATAAATACAATACCAAATCATTACCAGCCAAAAACAACGCTGCTGAAGGGCTTGGAAGAAAGAAGATCCACTATGGTCAATGTTTAGGGCTCTTTAACAATGTCCTTTCTCCTTATTCAGGCATAATTCAAGCGTAATATTGGGCTTTACAAAACAACTCAATATCCTCTTACAGCAAAGTCCTTTCTAGTTGAGGATACCATGTGTTCAACTCTCTTCCCTTTTGTTTTCAGGGCAGGGAAAGCACAGAACCACATCTGATAGGATAGACATGGTAGATACGATCACAGCTTTTCCAGCATCCCAATTTAGAATTACTTGTTAAATTCCAAAATTAAAGGGACTGTGGGATGCTGACAGCCTTGCAGGAGGGGGGTGAGCAAGGAGACCCAGCTGGAGGAGGATGGTGGAAGTGTTTTAGAAAAGAGGATTTTGAGAGTTTAGAAAGAAAACAAAGCAAAAGCCCACATTTAATGGAAAGTAAATTGCTTTTTCCAGTTATGGCTTGCTGAATTTCACATTTTTTTAGAAATTATCCCAATGGGTCTGCTCTTTAAGAAACCCTCAGCCAGCATTTCCAGCCAGCAGTTTCCACATCTGAGGGTGCATATCCTGAAGAGCTCATTTGCTCTCCCCCACACCAACAAAGGTGTGAGTGACCCCACTGCAGTGCTCGTTTTTATTTTCAAACAAGTTGGAGCCACCACATTGCAATCAGGGATTTGATGCAGCCCAAGATCTCTCAGACAGGAAAACATCACATTTCTTAAGATGTGAGCTGCACAAAATGTCCTCCACCACGACTCTGTTAGGGTTATTAGGATTCCATTAGGAGTATTAGGATTCACCATTTAGATCTGTGGCCTACTTTCCCTGACCTGAATATTTAACTGTGGATTCTTCATTACACCTGGGTCCTGAAACCTCTAATTGTTCATCACTGTCCAGCCAAGGCAGCTCAGTCCTTCCCTTGGAACACCCCATTAGGGACATGTGGGAGTTTCAGTGCTGTGAGTACTCTGTGGTGGAGCATTTATGGTGGGGTCACAGTCAGGATTTGATTTTTCAAAGTCAGAGCATCACACAGCTCAATTTAGTTGAAATTTGAGGTACTTTTGAGGTACTTTCTTTGCTGTGAGTACCAGCAGAGTAAAGTTAATACATCTTTGCATTAAGGTGTATCAACCACCAAATTCTTCCACTTTATTGCTTGACATGACAAAAAGAAAATCAGACCAGATGATGAAAACTCTTTAACACTGAAGTGTGAAAGCACCAAGTGCAGTTCATCTGCCCTGAAAACAAACTCACCCTGACTTCAGCTGAGCACAATGTGGAGATAATACTGGCTTCTTCAAAAGCCATGTCTGTTCCTTCACAAAGGTTTTTAAAAATTATTCGGAGTGCTTGATGTTACCTATGTGAACTATTTTAAGTAATAACCAAAAGGGAGACAGTAATGATGCATCCCTGAATGATTAACGCCTTGCTGTATGGAGTTTATTTCATATTAAGGTCTGGATCTGTGGAGGGACAGGTGATATCTTTTATGGAAGTAACTGCTACATGCCAAACTGTCACAAATACACATTAAAGTATTTTAAAAGGGAAGGGAGGGAACTGAAGTTCCCGTTTGGGACTGACCAGAGCCTCAGCCAGGCTGAGCAGTCACTCCTGAGCTCCTGCCACCCAAACTCATCTCCCAAGCTGGGGGAGCCCTGCAGAGGCCACAGCACTGCCAGGAGAGCTGCAGCTCCCAGGGATCTCAGCCCCCAGAGATCACAGATGCTAAACTCACTCACAACCAGACAGTGAAAAATAGTCAGAGTAGCAGCAATTGTAAAAGTTTGTATAGGAGCTGCTTTGTTTTCTATTTATAGCTGCGCTGCATTTTTCTTGTAATACATTTTTAATGACTTATAAGGCCTAGTTATTTATTCTCCTGAAGCCAAATACTTTCTCTACCCTGCTGATGCTCAGAGGAGCTCTGTGGGGATGGCCCAGGCTGGGGGGACCCTGCCTGGCCCTGGGGACCCCCAGAGCACCCAAGGCACCCCCAGCATGCAGCTCCCCACTGCCTCTCTGCACAGGGACTGCCTGGGAGAGCCCTCCCTGGGCCACAATATTTTCCAATTGCTGATTATTCTATCTGCACACAAGGGAGTCTGGTTTTAGGGTTGTTTTGCTTTACATTTCTTAATCCAAAATTAACTTTAAAAACAAAACGACCCCCAAACCTGCAGTGCCTCACAGGCAGTGGTCCCTTCCATCTGAGTGTTGAAAAGTTGAGTATGAACAACAGACCAAAAAAACCACTTTGAAATGGCAGCTTTTAGCACAAAATATAATTAATCTGCAAAACCAGCATCCATCCCTAAGCACAAATGCTGATTGCCTCATGATGAGTCTAACCAGAATGGTATTAACTCTACTGTTCTTTCTAAATTGTTATATACCCAATATTTTCTTCTGACTCTTCTTCATATTATATTAATAACTATGTAATCACTTCATTAGTTTATTTAGATTATGTTATTTTAGGAAATTATTGTTTAGATCAGCTTTGTCCTTCCCATCTCTCCGTGCCATCCCAGAATTAAGTGATATCTGAGGAAACCAATTAATTGCAGCTCAACCACTGTAATGGGGTCTGTTCTGCAGTGTGGCAATGTCTAATGGAGTTTTAATTTCCCCTTGGTGAGTCAACATTTGCTTAAAGAGAGAAAACTCTTAGGGCAAAACACTGCCTGAAACACACACAGCTCCTTCCACGTCTATGGGACTGAACATTTTGGTTTTTTGAGGGTAAAATTCACAGAGAAAACTCTCAAAGCAAAACACTGCCTGTAACACACACAGCTCCTTCCATGTTTGTGGGGCTGAATATTTTGGGGCTGCTGCTGCTGATTTTTGGGGGGTAAAATTCACAGAGAAAAACTCTTAGAGCAAAACACTGCCTGGAACACACACAGCTCCTTCCACATCTATGGGGCTGAATATTTTGGATTTTTGGGGGTAAAATTCAAAGAGAAAAAACTCTCAGAGCAAAACACTGCCTGGAACACACACAGCTCCCTCCACATCTGTGGGGCTGAACATTTTGGGGCTGTTGCTGCTTTTATTGAGGTGAAATTCACAGAGAAAACTTTAAAGCACTGTCTGAAACACACACAGCTCTGTCCATGTTTGTGGGGATGGACATTTTGGGGCTGCTGTTGCTTTTGTTGGGGATAAAATTCACAGAGAAAACTCTTAGAGCAAAACACTGCCTGAAATATGAACAGCTCATTCCATGTCTGTGGGGCTAAACATTTTGGGGCTGCTGCTGCTTTTGTTGGGGGTAAAATTCACAGACAAAAAACTCTTAGAGCAAAACACTGCCTGCAACACACACAGCTCCTTCCACATGTATGGGGCTGAACATTTTGTTTTTTGGGGGGTAAAATTCACAGAGAAAAAACTCTTAGAGCAAAACATTGCCTGAAATATGAACAGCTCTTTCCATGCTTGTGGTGCTGAACATTTTGGGGCTGCTGCTGCTTTTTTGAGGGGTAAAATTCACAGACAAAAAACTCTTAGAGCAAAACACTGCCTGCAACACACACAGCTCCTTCCACATCTATGGGGCTGAACATTTTGTTTTTTGGGGGGTAAAATTCACAGAGAAAACACTCTTAGAACAAAACACTGCCTGAAATATGAACAGCTCCTTCCATGTCTGCGGGGCTGAACATTTTGGGGTGGCTGCTGCTTTTGTTGGGGGTAAAATTCACAGAAAAAACTCTTAGGGCAAAACACTGCCTGAAACACACACACTTCCTTCCATTTTGTGGGGCTGAACATTTTGGGGCTCCTGCTGCTTTTTGAGGGGGTAAAATTCACAGAGGGGCAAAGCTGGAGCACCAAAGAGCATCAATTTCCACCAGGGGCTGAGGACATGGAAGATATTCAGCCCAATCCCACACAGCTCTCACGCTGCACCTCCCAACCCTGCAGGGTCCTGGGGGCTAAAATGAATTTGTCACCCAGTGAAGCTTTGACAGCCCTTTTTAATGCATGGTGTTCCTCAGGCAATATCCATTTAAGGGTCCTGGGCCCTCACTCTGCAGTGGCACAGCCAGCCCTGGCCATAGAAGCTCACAAACCCTCATCCCCAAGGAATCTGCTGTGGGACAACACAACTCACAATGAGATTTTTCCATTAATTGGCTTGTTCAGAGTATTTAGTACAGCCAGAAGTTGCATTTGAGATTCTGGGTGGAGGCAAAGCACCTTAAAATGCCCCTGGACCCTCCCTCTCTCAAGCCCTGAGCCCCTTCCCAAACCTCCAATGTTGTTTTGCTTGGCAAAAGCTGAAAAACTTCTAAAGTCAACCTGGTCTGCCTTCCCCAGTTATCTGAGAGCTTAAAAGGTTTGAAACAAAGCTACATTATGATGCAACCAAATTCAGCAGCATCTGATTAACAAAAAGGAGGCCACAGCTACCTGACAGCAGCTGGTGGTTATTTTTTATTTCTAAAACAAACTGATGGCCTCAAACATTCATACATGTTTGGTTTTTTGTTTGTTTGTTTGTTTAAATGTCTCATTTCCTGGTTTGTTTTTCTCCTGCAGCGTGCAGGGAAATAAAGTTTTGCAATTCTTCTTCTCATAATAAGTCTGTCCAAAAATGATGTCGCTCGTTGTGTTGAAAGATGGTTTCATTTTCTACTCAAAATTGGTATGAAAAATTTGCCTTGCCAAATGAACATTGTATACTGAACTTGTCAAATCCTCTCTCCTGACACAAATAAAAGATAACATTGGGTGGCAGCATGTAAAACAGCACTGACAAGACAGCTGGGATGGAAGCAAAGAAATGCATATTTTTCTCTTTCTCTCTTCCAGAGCAGGGAATGGGAAAGATCCAGGTGAGCGAATGCTGGCGTGTTACAACCAAAAATACATCATCTAAAGACTTAACAAGCCATTTCCAGGCAGCTTCTGAGATGAACATAAGCGATTCCATTTCTGATTAGCAAAATCATGACAAAAGCATCAACTTTTTCCCAAGCAGCCAAGGAAGCTGCTAAGTAGGAAGAGTGGCTGAGTAAAAGGAGTATTCAGTTAAAAGTTCCCAACTCTGCTGTGCAGGCTGGAAGGACTATTCCTAGCACTGCAGAAAATTATTCTAAGTGTATTTAAAAATAAATAAGGTAATGATAACACTTTCATTAGATCTGCAGTGTTTCCATGTAAGTGAATTGTTTTTTCCTATTAAAATCGTTGATTGAAGGCCGTTAGCTATTTATCAGCCCTGAAATTACATTTCTCCTCTCCTCTTAAAAATCACAACAACTGCATAGTTAGTAACAAGAAAAGACTCCTAAAACTGCAGTTTTGGGGTGGGGGGGAGCAGGAATACAAGCATGAAACACAGATTGCACCTTCAAATCCCCCATGGCATCACGCTTCTTTGTTCTGCTAAGAAAAATTAACCTCAATCTCGGCTCAAGGTCCCCCGATTGATTATCATAGTCATTTAAATACTGTAATCTCATTTTCAGCATCAGGGAAAGGGAGCGAAAAGAAGAAAAAGAGAAAGAGGTGGGGAAGCGAGGGGGAGAGAAAGAGAAAACAGAATAAATTATCTGACAAAAGGAAAAAGGCCCTTTCTGCTTACGGAGCCTATTTCAGATCCTTCCACTTGATTGGAAAAGTTGATGAAGTTTAAATGAAGCAGAATTAGAGGCTCAGGCCACTGAGTATTGACAGGGGCCCATGGAAGAATGTGCAATTCAATAGGGCTGATTTCTGTGGAAAGCAGGGGAAAGGCCTAAATGGTATAATCTTCAATCAAATCTAACATCGACACTGACAAGGCAGGGTAATGAGATAGGCCAGATCAGGCATGTTGGTTAAAGAAATTAATCCCTCTCGCTGCACCAAGAGTTCAGCTTTGATGCCTATTGTACAGAGCCCCCGTCCCAGCCTATCTAAATGCTAACTAACTGCCAGTGGGAGCTGGGACTGTGCTTTTCAGGGCTGGGGCTAAGCGGGGAACCATTTTAGCTGCCTGATTTTGGAGGCAGAGGTGGGACGGCAGCGGGAGCAGAGCAGGGATGACAAATGCAGCCAGCCTCCCCTTGCAGGGAAAGTTGCACTTCTGGTTGTCTGAAGGCTTTAACACACTGTAATACGTGGTAATTAATGGAGTTACAGTCCTGATCATCCCATTGGAATCCCTTGGGAGCCACCAGGAGGGTGATGGAGACAGCAAATAAGTCGGGAAGTTGAAAAGCTGCAAACAAAGGGGCTCTTCTACCTGGGCGAGCAAGCCAAAGCTCCTGATTAAAACCAGTGTTATTTTTCAGGCTGGTTTGCTCTTTATGGAGCAATGCAAGGTTCACTGTGTTTGCTTTGAGGGTTTTTTATCCCCCCAGCCTGGGAGTTATGCTATTATTTTTAATCAGGTTTCACTTGTAAGATTTTTAGGCACAAACCTCGTGTTGGTTTGCTTAAACAAATCAAACTAGAGGTATTTCCCTTGATATTGAAGTTTTCTTAAAGGCTGTTGCTGGAAATCTAGTAGTAGATCCCACTTGCATTTATCTTTGCTACTTCAAATAAATGTGAGTGGGAAAGTCAGTGTAATTTATTTTATCAAGTACAAATGGTTAAAAAAGAAAATATTCTCAGAAATGCAGGTTCTGTCTAATCTGTACAACGCGAGCAGCCAAGCAAGAACAAAACAATCCCTGCAAGATGACAAAAGCTTCTGAAATCCAATAATTAGGCATAAGAGCATCTCTAAGAATTTGCATGGAAAGCAACCTGCCCTTGGAGAAAGTGTGGCTGAAAACTCCCAAAAATCAGGAGCTAAAAACTCCCAAAAATCAGGAGCTGAAAACGCTGCTCTCTGTGACTGCTGCCAACTGCTCTCTTTGCTCTACATTCTGCACTCAAAAAAAGAGAATTATTGTGTGAAAGGTTTAAAAATAAAGAGTTTTTCACCTTTCACCAACTGTTTGCCTGCCGAGCGCCCTCTTGTCCAGCACTGTCCTCACTGAGCCCCCTCCAGCTTTACTCAGGGGCACTTTGTGGGGCCTCTTCCAAAGAAGGAGAATTTTTGAGGGTGTTGGAATGGGAAGCTGAGGTTGGAGAGGAAAGAGGGCAGAGATATTCCTGTGCTGTTACAAATTTCAGCTGCTCTCTGGTGCTGCTGCTGGGTTTGGTGTCCCTGGAGCAAGGTTGGTGGGTTAAGGACGCCTCAGTGGGATTTGGGATATCCCTGACTTTCTCTGGGGTGTCTTCAATTTGAATTAGCCTGAAAATCATCTCTTGGCTTGGCGTGGTTTGGGGGCAGCACTAAAACAGGCAGTGGCTCTCCCCCAAAGTTTCTTAAATCTTTCAGAGAATAAAGCCTGAGCTTTAGGTTCGTCATAAAAATTTATAGCCTGCAGCAGCTCTGGGTGCACTGTGAATGTATGGATCCATTTGTGACCCATTTAATTTTAGTTTTTCCCTATCCTGCCTACATCCTCTCATCCTTTGGCTTAATTTTTGTTTTTACATCCCCACCAACTCGGGCAAGAGGCTGTACAATGTTCTCTGCTCTGCCAGCACTGCTATTAGGGTCACAATGCAACAATTTGGTCTAACCATTATTATTGTGCTGGCTGACTTCAATAATGCACTTTTAAATCAAAGAGCCTTTGAAGCTTTATTTCCATTGTATTAGACAAATAAACATAGAAGATTTTCACAAACATAAAAGGCATTCACCTTGTAATGTTTCTGGGCTTATTAGTCTCACCAATTTGCATTGTTTTGTTCACATAAAGGATCAAAATGCCCTTTTGCTTGATTTTACATCCTGCCTGTGGATGTTGGGAGTGAGCAGCTCCCCAGGCCCGTGCTGCTGGGGCTGTCCCTCTGCCTGCTGAGTCACAGCTGGCACTTTGGAGCCTCTGTTCAAACAACCAGGAGGAAAAACCCACTACTTTCATTCGTGCAGAATGTTTACTTGCCTCTTGGAAATACCTTATTTATTTCGGCAGTGCCTGTGCAAAATATGGGAGGGCACTAAAGCTCATAAGGAGTTTAATTTTTAGTGTACCAAATAATTCATTTAAAATCTTAAATGAGTTCATGCTGAGAAGAAAACCCTTAGAAGTCAGAGCATTGGAAGGAAAGCTCAGAACCAAACCTAATGATTATTTGACTAACCAGCCCTTCATTAGTTTGTTTCTCTAATGAATTATTGAGGCACAGCAAAGCCATCTCAGAACACATTTTTAAAAGCACAACACTCAACTTAGATTGCAAAAATATAATAGTACTTGTGATATAATAATATTAGCAATAAGCACACAAAATGCTGCATAAACACTAATTAAACCTCAGCGTCCCCAAGCAGCAAGCACAGAAGGCAGGACGTTCAGCACATGCAGTGATTTGAGGTAAAGAGAATAATTAACACCAAATAAAACAACATTATTCCAAACACACCTCATGGTACTCGTGGCTCTGTGAGAGACAGAAACTGAACTGTGCTCTCTGCAAATTTCCAATAAATGCATTGATCCCAATTAGCCGTGAGCAGGTTTGGGTTAGGGGAGGGAGCTGAGTTATTGAAGTCATCAAAGCTAACACCTGAGGGGAGTTACCCAAGCCCTGAGTTACCCCAGCACTTTGGCTGAGCTTGGTTCCCATCCTGGCTGTGGCCCCAGGTCCCTGGAGGGAGCAGAGGGCCCTCCCTGTGCTGTGAGGGTGCTCTGTGCCAAGGAAAGGATTTTCCTCCTGTCGGTCCCGTTCCTCACCCGTGCCCAGCTCACCTTGGCTCCTCCTCAGGCTGGTGCCAGAAGAGATAAAGGAGATGAGTGGATTTGGAGAGAACGTTAAGAAATAAAAACCCAAATTGCCCAGGAAGCTGAGGGTTAAAGGCTCAAAGATGAAGCACAGCATTCAGATGTACAAGCCCTGTTGCAGCCACAGTCCAGGATAATAATAAAAGCTTCAGAGTGATGGAAAACCTGCCCTGTCAGTAATTTCTATTCCAAGAGAAGTTTGTGATGATGCAGTTTACAGCTCAAAGTTGTAAATTCTTTTTCACACCATGCACTTGTCCAGCTTTGTCTCCTGCTTAATTACAATTTTCTTTTCTTTTTTCACTATGTGACACAATTTTAGTTTGACAAAATGGCCCCACTTCCTTTTGTAGTGCCCATCCTATGGATCTTTCCAGAAATCAAGATGATTTTGCAACAACTGTCAGCAGTGCCCTGCTCTGTGACAGTCAGACAGCTCAGAAATACTTCATTGTGAGCTCCAATAGGCATGAAAGGAAAAAGAAAAACGTGGTGGGTGATTTCTGCCTTTACTTGGTACCCACACAGGGAGTGGAGTTCCTTCAGTAATAGGGAGCTGCTATCCCTGGGTGAGCCCAGGAAAAGCTTTTCTGTTCATCCCCTTCACTCACCAAAAAGTGCATTTCCCTCTCCTGGCCTGGATAATTCGCTGGCAATTCCAAAGCCAAGGCTATCAGTGTGTCAGTTCCTGTGGTTTTTGGAGCTTTTTTGATCTTATATTCCTCCTCTGGAGATCGTAACTGCTGAAATTTTATTGCCTGAATCCTGTGGCTTCTGTTCAATCTCATTTGGAAAAAAAAAAAAAGAAAAATTTCCAGCCCTCGGGGCTGTAGAGGAAAGCTTAGGAAAATGAACCCTAAATGCCCTGGCATTCAGACCAATAAAGACAGCCTGGCATCAGTTGTCATGTAAATAACAAGCTTGTAAAATAAACACTGCACATTCCAGCGGTTGTTTGTTAAATCTGCTGCTCCTGCAGCCGGCACTGGGACCTGGTGCCAGCCTTTCCTGGCCAGCAGAGCACCAGCACCATCCTCCTCCTCCTCTTCCTCCTCAGAACGGCCACTTTGGGAACAACTTTTCCATGTTGGGAGCAGCAGCAGGGGCTCTGAAGATGAGCCAGATGTTTCCCAGGGTTTTTCCTGGAGAGCAGTTCCTGCTCTCGGCGTGGCCCCTGGCTCCACCTGCACAGGTAAGGGGATGCTTTGGGGCTGAATTTCCCGTTTACCTTCACACATTAAGGAAGGTAAATCCAACTCCTTGCTGGTGACAATGACTTTGTCAGTGATATCTTGAACTTAATTATACAGAAGACATTAATCTAAATGTAATCAAACTGCCGTGGGTCACTATTTCTGAAGTCTGTGTTGATCTTTCCAGGGTTAAGTGTGGTAAACTCCTATTTCCTGCCCAGAGCTGGTTTATTTTTGTAACACAGGAGTTTTCAGTAAGTTTGTACTGGAAAAGTGCTTGGCTAAGTCTTTTACTGGTGAAAACAGACCAAAAATGCTTTGCTCAGATTTTTACTGGCATCAGTAGATAAAACGCTCTCCTCAGTTTTATGCTGCCAGCAAATACGTACTGATAACTAAATTAACTCCTTGATTAATTAAAACACAACGTACATTCTAGCAGAGAAACAGAGCATTCATCCCTAGAAATGTTTATGTGAGAAGATGATGATTTTATATGTCCACACATAAGATTGTGTGGACAGATCCTGTGGGGAAGCTGGGGCTGTGCAGAGTGAGGCAGGAGGCTCAGCCTGGGCAGGGATCTTGCTTGGATATGTGATACCATAATCAGAACATACATAAAATAACTCAGAGAGAAAGAAGGATGTCCTTTGGCTGCTGCAGAGTAGATTTGTCACACTTGCAATAGTGTTTTGGGGTCCAAGTGCTATCTGGAGGAGGATCAGGGACTAAGTGTCCCATCCATCTCCACTGGCCTCAGGTTTTTGTGCATTTGCTGCCCAGAGACCCTCCCTGGCAGCTGCTGGAGCTGTGTGCTCCTCATGCCCTCCCTTGGCTGCCAGCAGCACTCCTGCAAGCTGCACTTGGCTCCAAACCTTCTGTCCTTTTCTCCTAAACCTTCTCTGTGTCCTTCAGGGCTGGCACCTGCTGGCCACCCTCTCCAGAGTCCCCAGGGCTGTCCTGGGGAGGAGGAGATTCCAAGAGATGTTTGTGATTGCTGGGAGAAGCAGGAGGAGGAGGAGGAGGAGGAGGAAGGGCAGTGCGGGTGGCAGAAGTTTGCTGCACAAACCTCAGCAGAACACAGCCTGAAGTGCAATTTCTGCTGGTTCCAAGAGTCAAAGTGTCCCTGTTCTCACCCTGCTTACTCCATGCTCAGGATTGCACCAGGTGGATGCAAATCTCCTCGCATCCCTACCAGCACAAACCCTCCTGCAAGGAAGCCTTGAGAAAACAGAAATCATCCAGAATACTGAAATTGAACACCACCTTTTCCTCCTAAAACTTGCTCCAAGTTTAGTTCCACCAGATTGCAGAAATCCAGATTGTCTCTTAATTTATTAAAACATTCATTTAAAATTGCTCAGAACTCCCAGTGCCAGGATGCTCTGCAAGAGTTCTTCCCATCAAACTTCGGGGATCCAGAGGAAAGGAAGAAAGCAGAAGGTGTGGATTTGAACAAGCGAGTTCTGACGTACAACCTGCTTTTTTTTCCTATGCCTGACAAAATCCCCCCAATAGATTTTTAGAGTTATAAAACAATTAAACACTGCAAAGCCTCACATTTCTAGCGACACTCCAAATTCTCGAATTTTACCAACTCCCAAGCCTGCCGGTGCCAGACGCGATTCCGGAGGGCCGATCTCGGGCTGGAAAGGCAGGGTTTATGCGGAGAAGCGAGGTTTGGGAGGCGGAATTGCGGCCGGGAAGGGCTCGGGGAGCGCTCGGGGCCCGTGAGGGAGCGCGGGCGGGCTCGGGCCTCGCTCGCTGCCGTTCCGCGAGCGCCACCCAGCGGCCCAGAGCGGCACTGCAGCGGCTGCCGGGACAGCCCGGCCCGGCCGGGGAGCGAGGGGCACGAACCGAAGCGAAGGGAAATGATTAACCAAAGGGAAATGATTAACCAAAGTGAAATGATTAAAGCTTTGGGAGCCGTGAAATGATTAAAGCTTTGTGAGCCGCACGCCCAGCTCGGATGGCAGTGGGAATAACGAAATGAGACGTGCCGCGAGTTTGGGAAGGGAGAGTGCTGGGGAAGATGAAACAGGAAAGCCTTATAAATATGATTGCCTGGCAAAAGATTTTGAGAATATAAGCGAGATTGAAGTGAAGGCAAGCTTTGAGATACCTCAGTTACTGAACAAATGGGAAACAATGGCATGGCCAGCTGAAGGTGATCCCCTTTTGATGGAACAACACCCTCTGCTTGCAGACAGGCCCAAGGGTCAGAGCAGACCCTGCAGCTTGGCAGAAGGGGCCCAAAGAGGAGTTTGTAGGGTTTAAAATGTAAGACAGTACGGTAATTTAATGATTCTTACAGGCTGTATGTAAATGCTATAGGATTTGTGCATTGTACTAGATTGGTTAGTGAGAATCAGAATGTTCAACACAGAAGAAGATTCATTGGATTGTAATGGGAACCTCGCTCTCTTACCCTTTACCTTTTTTACTCCCTTTCTCTCTCACACTCTCTACCCCTCTCTTCTCTCAGTCCTGCTCCAGCTGTGGCTGGCAGCTCCCAGCAGGTCTCTGCACCCAGGCCCTTTGCAATAAACCCCAATTTCCACAACCTGGCTTCAGAGATCTCTCATCTCCGTCCGTCCCTACCATCCTACCCCCTGATGCTCCTACAGAGCAGAACCTCCAGAGCAGGTCTAAAAATGCGAATTACAGAACCACAGATTCACTTAGGGTGGAAAAGACCCCCAAAATCATCGAGTCCAGCCTGTGACCCATCAGCACCTTGTGTCCCAGAGCAGGGTGCTGAGTGCCAGGCACTCCTCCAAACCGCCCTGGGCTCCCCTTCCAAGGGCAGTGTGATTTAGGTGGGTGCAGTTTGTGTGACACAAACCCCAGGACCCCTCTGCTGTATCTGGGGATGAAGAGCAGCCCCAGTGACATCTCAGTCCCTGTCCCCGAGTGCTTCCCAGACCTTGGGACTCGGGAAAACCCTGGCAGGGAGAGCCCATCCCGCTCTGTGCCCATCACCGGCTGCAGAGCGCTCATTAAGGAGCAGCGGGGAAACACAATTTCCTTGTTATATAAACCAGTATGGGGTGGAAAAAACTGATTTAACGGCTTTAAGGGGGAGCTTTTCTGCTGTGGAGCTGCCCGGGGTGACCGTGATCCCTCACCCTCCCCGGGGGCTGTGGGATGGGAGGCGGCCATGGGGATGGGGTGGGGACAGGGATCGCGGGGGTGGCGGGGCTCACCTTGATGATGAGCGGGTTCCGCAGCATGCTGAGCCGGACCAGCCCCAGCCGCTCGTTCTCCGTGCCCGGGCCCGCCTCGGCCAAGCTCATGGGCTGCCGCCGGGGCCCCGCTCTGCCGCCCGCCATGGCGCTACCGGCCCGGGCGGCTCTGGGCGGCCCCGGTCCCGATCCGGGCGTCGAGGGGGAGTCTCGGCTGTCCCGGTGCCGGTGCTGGGGCTGTTTCGGCCGTGCCGGTGCCGATCCCGATCCCGGGGCTTTCTGCACGGCCCAGTGCCGGTGCCGATCCCGATTCGGGGCTCTCTGCACGGCCGGTGCCGGTGCCGGTGTTGTCTCGGCGGTGCCGGTGCTGATCCCGATCCCGGGGTCTCTGCACGGCCCGGTGTCGGTGCCGATCCCGGGCTCTCTGCACGGCCTGGTGCCGGTGTCGCTGCCGGTGTCGGTGCCGATCCCGGGCTCTCTGCACGGCCCGGTGCCGCTGTCGGTGCCGATCCCGGGCTCTCTGCACGGCCCGGTGCCGGTGTCGCTGCCGGTGTCGGTGCCGATCCCGGGCTCTCTGCACGGCCCGGTGCCGGTGTCGGTGCCGATCCCGGGCTCTCTGCACGGCCCGGTGCCGGTGTCGCTGCCGGTGCCGGGGGTTCTCCCACCGAACTCGCGGCTCGCGCGGCGGCGTCCGTCTCCAGGCAACAAGCGGTGCGCCGCTCTAATGGCTCCGGCTGGGGCCGCTTCCGCCGGCGGAACGGATGGGCCGGGCGCGGGGCGCGGGGTGCCGGCGGCGCGGGCGCACACCGCGTGGAGGTAACGGGAGGCCCGGCGGCACCGGGAGCGCTAAAGGGGCGGCGGGGCCGGGGGGGATCGCGGGCTCCTCACAGCCCGGGGCTGCCGGGAGCGCTGGGGGAGCGCTGGGGGAGCGCGGGGGGAGCGCGGGGAGCCTCCCTCGGTAGCCCCGGAGCGGCGGGGTCCGGCCCGGCCGCGCTCAGCCGGGGTTTCTCGGTGTCTGGGCCTCGGGCCGAGCTGTGCTTTGAGCCCCGCGGAGCTTTCGGTGCCGCGCGTTCCCCTCGCTGGCGGGGAGGGGATGGCCGGGACCGGCCGGCGGTGCGAGCTGCCCTGGCAATGCGAAATTCAAGGGCACGTGTTTCAGACGTGCCCCGGGGTGTTGCGCGGTGAGTGTTTTGTGCGTGCTGGGTGTAGAAAATGTGCTCAAAATGTTTCCTGTCCGCTCTGTGTGCCCGAATCCTCCCGGCAGGGCTGAGCTCGGCCCCTCAGACACTCCTCATCAGAGAATTTGGGGTTTAGTGCTGATCAGTCTCGTGTTTCTTTGTTGCATTTAGCTTGGTGCTGTTTCGGTGCTGAAAGCTGAACATACTAGTCCGACCTTGCTCAGCTATTCAAAATTTAAGCTAATATTTATTGAATTTATTAAAAGCGTTTCTTGTTGTAGGAAAGCACTTTGAAGGCTGGGGACAGCTGTGATGCTCATCTGTTTGGCAAAGAAGGCACCAGCTTTTCCTAGGCACTTTACAAAACTAACTGGATTGAAAAGTAAGAGTCTAAGATAAAATGGAGGTTTTAGTTGTTAAGGTTTTGGGTGGGTTTTGTGCTTTTTTTGGGTTTTTTTTTTTTGGGGTGTTTTGTTTTAAATAAAACCAGTGTATAAATGACAACACTCCACTAAAACTCCTCTCTTTTACTTTAGAGAAAAAAAATGAAAGACGGAGCACATGCAGGTGATTTTCAAGTCCAGGATTCTGTCAAGAAGAAGAAAAAGAAGAGGAAACCAATTGAGTCCAGCAACAACCACGAAAATGCTGAAAGTGTGGAAGATGGAGAGCCTGGCCAGGCTTCCCTAGTGCTCTTTGAAGATACAGCAGCACAGGCTGGGGAGGGCAGGGAAAAGAAGAAAAAACTGAAAAAAAAGAGTGGGAAGCAGCAGACTCTGCTGGATAAATACTTTGGGAAGGTGGAACACGAGATCAGCAATGGCACTGGAGCAGCTGCTTCCCCGAGGAAGAAGAGGAAGAGGAAGGACAGCAGCCACGAGCTCAGCGATGTCAGCTGTGTCTCTGTGGATCAGGACTGCCAGCAGGGGGCTGCTGATTATGTTTATTTTAAAAAGCTCAAGAAGAAAAGGAAAGAGAAGCATCCTGGAGAGGATGATGAGCTGTGTGAGCTGCCTCCCTGTGAGGAGCACAGCAAGGCCCACAAAGAGAAACCCAAAAAGAAGAGGAAGAAGAGGAGAGAGGGCCAGGGGGACACAGAGGGAGCAGCTGAGGCACCGCTGTCACCCCCAGGGCAGCACGGGGGGTGGCCTTGCCCTGCAGGGGAGGATGGAGGCTCTGATGCTGCCTCTGCCATCACTGAGGGCTCCATGGAGCTCCCTGCAGGCTTCTCCACCCCCAGTAAAGCAGCTGGGCCAGCTGAGAGGGCTCCAGCACCTGCTAAACAGCCCTACAAGAGCAGTGCTTATGTCATGGACGACAGCTCTTCAGACTCTGATGTGATGTGAGTTCAGCTTTTCTTTGTGGGGTTTTTTCCTTCCTTTTGTTATCTGCCCTCCAGGTTTTTCATCATTCTGTTTTGTGTGTGTTTTAGAGAAAAACTTTGAATTTACACAGCATTTGTGATGTTGGAGACCAACTTTAAAACCTCAGTTTGCTTGTGGAGGTCCAACAACAATTTTTAAGAACACTTCATTGTAGGCTCTTTCCTCTTTTAAAACCATAGGTATACAAATAACTTACCTACAAACAATCCCCATTTAGTGGGGGGAAAAGAAAAGGATTTAGTTTGTTAAAATTGATATTTATAGTGACTATGTGCACCAAGTAAGGTCAGCTAAACAACTGAATGTTCTCTGCAAATAAATGCTCATGTAAGTAGTTCTTGATGCCTTTGCAGTGTCTAGAAAACAAAACAGGAGCACTAGTAAGAGACAGATGGAAAAAATCTGTGGGCCAGTGCTAGCAAGAGGCATTATTTCTTCAGTATGCCCATGTGTGAGAGTTTTGTGGATTTTCAGAACTTCAGAAAGCTCCTTGATTATTGTAAGTACAGAAATTTGGAAATAAATTACAATTATTATGTTAAAAGGTTAGAAATGCAAGGCAGTGGATGTGTGAAGTATTTTTTGTTCTGTAATTAATTAATATGTTCATTCTTTTAATGGTAGAGATGTTGACAACATCTCTGGCTTGGAGTTCTAGTGGTGTATTTTATTTTGTGGTTTTTTTTGTCTTTTTTTTTAATATCAGGACACCAAATGCCTTGGCCTCACATGAAAAGCACCAGAACGATTCCTTTGCTGAGCTGGCAGCCTATGATGATGAGGTCAGTGTGGATTGTGAGGAAGGCCTGGACTCTGGCACGAGTTTATTTATGGATTTGGATGCTGCAAGGCAAGAACTGGAAGAGTTTATTCCTCATGTGAAGAATATATCAGACAGTTCAATCAAGAAAATGGCTGGAAGAGACCTAATGAGGTTTAAGGAGTTTAAAAAGCAGGGTGAGCTCTCTGAAATCCTCTTGCAGTGAGGAAGGACTGTGCAGCTGTGACAATGTTTGAACAGTGCCATGTCTGTTGCACCCACAGTCTGGTTCACTTCATTCCATTGACAGATTTTCTGTTTCTCTGTTTTGTAGCATCTGCTTCCACATTGGCAAATTTCAGTCCAAACTTGTGTGTTAATTGCTGATTCCTAGGTGTTTTTGTCTCTTTCAGTTTTCTCTTTTCCCCTCTGAATTTGTTGATACCTGAAATGGGTAAGAGATGGTACTTGAGGTTTGACTTGTTTTTTTTTTTAAACCTTTTCTATATTTTAGGTATGGCTGTCAAGTTTGGCAGATTTACCCAGAAGGAAAATAAACAAATCAGGAAAAATGTTGAAGAGTTCTTAGCACTTACTGGAATAGACAGTGCTGAAAAACTTTTGTTTACCTCGAGGTATCCAAGTGATAAAGACACCATCCATCGCCTGAAAACAGAACATCACTTTTGTGAGAAAATCTGTGAGTATTTAAGTTTTTCAGACAGCTGAATGTTGCATTCTACAAGCTGGTGATATCATGGTATGTTCTGTAAAATAATTTTTGTTAAAAGCACTGATGTTGCTAAATTTGGTGAGAAAAGAAGCTGCTGACATGGTGTAGTTGATAATCTGCACAGTCCACTGTTCTTATTATCTGGTCTCAGATAGGAAGAGTTTAGAGATAAAATGTGGTGAAGACCAGTAAAGACTTCCAGACTTGCATTTGGGCTTTATGGCTTTAAGTGCATTATTTGCTAAACTATAATTAAGGTTACTAATGGCAGCTGTGAGTGATTAAGTCCTGTCTGAAACTGTCACCAATAGATAGGGGGCAGGTGCAGGATTGAGGGGGGTGGAGAAAACTGAGCCATGCCAGTTTTCCAAGAGCTGGGGAGCTCCTCAGTGCCCTAGGAGCTTTATTCTGTGTGTTTGGTGGCAAGGCAGAGTCAAGGGCAGCCTGTCATGGATCAGGATGCTGAGATCAAACTACAGCTTTGTTCCTCTGTGGTTATTTCAGACACACAGTCCTTCCCTCTGCATTGGCCCATTTCCCTGATGCTGACTTTCATTCCAGGCTGGGAGTTTGCTCCTGGGCTGGGAAGATTTGGCAGAAAGTCTCATCATTTCTGTGCCTTGCAGTCCCCTGTGCTGGGCACTGCTGCCCAAGGTGGTGGTGTGTTCCCAGGGATGGGTCTCTGGGGATCTTCATTTGGTTTTTGCTGCTGCCCCCAGTGCTTGCTTTTCCCATTTGGGACAGTCTGTGACACCCAGGGTCTGCTCAGCTCCTGCCTGGTCTCATGTCTCTCTTTAAGGCAGTGTTCAGCATCATGCCAGTTAAATTTAATCACACCTGGATCAAATGCACAGCCAGCCCATGCAGTTTGTAGCTGCTGAGTGGAAAGAATCTGTGGTTGGCAGCATGGCCATGAAAATGTGTGGTGTTGGGTTTTGGGGTTTGTTTCATTGTGGCCTCACCACTGTTAGAAATGTTTGTTAAAAATGATCCTTTCCCTTCCAGCTGAGGGCATTCCCCGGCCCTGGAGGCTGATTTATTATCGAGCAAGGAAGATATTTGACCCAAATAATTATAAAGGAAGGTAAGGGAATACTTAAAAAGTGTTTCTGAATGCTAATATCGGTCTGTGTTGATTATTTGTAAATTAAAAATGGATTCAAATGAAAATCCTCTCTCCCATTTGTGCCAGTTACTGTCACTTAATTGATAACTCATTTTCCCTTACTGATTCCTCTGTTCTAAAATGTGACTTGATGATTAACACTGATCACCTGCAGGTGTTACAGCTCTTTAAGAGATTGAAATGATTTGAAGCTGTTCCCATTTCCTCAACTAGGTATACTAAAGAAGAAAAAGAAAAATTAAAGAAGTATCAAGCTCTGCATGGCAATGATTGGAAGAAGATTTCTGAGTTGATGTCCCGTTCCAACCTCTCAGTTGCTATGAAATTCTCTGAAATCAAGTCAGGTATGGAATTTTAAGAAAATTCATTTTGTGTAATGTTATTTGAACTGTACAATGTAGGTACCCTAAAAGCCCTTCAAGTGTGGGGTCTTTAATTAATTAATTGATTTGTAGTGATGGTCCTCTTCTTCACACCACTGACTGTATTTTCATGTAGAATGGATAAGAAAGATCTCTGAAAGAAAATGGGGAAAATGTGGAACAAACACAACTCTTCATTAACAGAACTGACATCTAAAAAAGAGGATTTTATGGGGAGGGCAGAAGGAATTTGGCAGCCAGGTTTAAAAAGAACAACTGGAGATCAAACTGTTCTTTAGTGTTTGGGCTGAACTCTCAAGCTTGGTATGCAGAAGTGTTTCTAGGACATGTGTTAAGAAGTTGGTACCATAAATAAAAGTCATGCAAAGTGAAACATTTTTTCTTTTGCCTTTTTTTCCTTAATCATTTGTGATAAATTATGCTTTAACCTGGTGGCTTTTCAATTGTAGCTATTAACTATGGTCCGTGGACAGAGGAAGAGACCCAGAAGTTAATGAGTGCAGTGAAGGATGTGCTGAGGAGAAAACTGGCAGCAGAAAATGCAAATTCTCTTTCCTCCCTGGAGCAGCCAGACTCAGACCTGTGGATTGAGCGTGAGCAGCTGTACCAGGCACTGCCATGGACTGAGATTGAAGCCAGAGTGGGAAGTCGATACTGGAGACAATGCAAACAGAAATGGTGAGAGCTTGGCTAAACTGGGATGGTAAAATCTGTACTGGGGTGTGTTTATTCTGCAAATCCTGTGTTTTGTACCATGATGATCCTTTGGTAGGACAGGTAAGAGATTTCAGAGCAGAGAAGAGGCATTGCAGATGAATCTGAGAGAAATAACTCCTTGCTAGCTGCAGCAAGTTCTGTTTGCTGTGATAGCAAAGCCTGATTTCTGCCTGATGTGACAGGCCTGAGCAACAGAGCTGACTTACATGCTGAACCCTGGGCATTGTGACTAACACCAGCAGATTTATTTAGCCAAAAATAGATGATTGAGACTCTTGTGCCAGCTTTTTAACACCAAACCAGCTGCTTCAGACACTTTCACATAACCTTGTGTAGTTATCTGCAAGAAATGTATCATTTTGAGAGACTTTCCCAACTGACAGGAATAGTTTCTTTGTAGGTATTTTAGGGGAAACTCTCCCAGCCAAGGCCTGGGCCCCTGCTGGTTGGGAAGTGTGCCATCACATCCAGGTGTTCTGTGCTAAAAATACAATCAAGTCACTTTGACTTGCTGAGCTGGGGCCCATAAAAGCTGGACCCACTTTTGGGGTGAATTTGGAGACCTCACCTAGGGCTGGACACACTGTGGAGGATTTTCCAGTTGCTGGGAAGGATTCTCCAGGCCCTGCCTGTGAAATGGGGCTGCCCAGTGACAGGATCTGGATGATGGTAAAATATTGAAGTAATTGGTGATGTATCTTTCTCAATCACTATCCTTTCTCTCATATAGTAATGATTAGTGCACTCTTATTTTTGCTTTTTGTTAAAGCTAAGTGTATAGTTTTATTGAATGTATCATTTTACTTTTTTGTTACCTTAATATTCATAGTAAAATAAGACCATTTTATTATTTCTATTGGTGACTGTGTCCCTTCAATCCCTCCTGTCACTTGGCAGAACATTGCCTCTCTGTGACAGCAGCAGCATCTTTATGCTTGGAATTTCTTGAAATGATAGAAACTTGTTTTTGTGTGTTTCAAAGGAATTCAGTTTTAACAAGAAAATTGACCAGAGGGCAGAAGTTGTACAGAGGGACCAATGGATTAAGGACCAAGATCACCCTTATTAAAAGGTACAGTGCTGAGCACTGGGATGTTTTTTATCTCCCACTGTTTGAGCTGTGCTTATAAAAGTTGGCAGGGTGAGAACAGCCTGCTTGCAGCTTGATGATTACATGTTTTGTAATCATTCATTCTGTGGACAAAATGTCCTGTAATTTTTGACTGGGGGAGCTGGGAGCACTGAATGATGTCTTGAGTTCTGCTTGTAAACTGCTTCTGTCTCACATTCACAGGTTGTATCAAACAAAAGCAGAGGATGCCAGTGAAGTAAACTGGGATGAGCTCAGTAATGCTATTGGGTAAACCTCCCTTCTTTTCTTTTTATGGATACAAAGGGCAGTGAAAGCAGAGGAATCAAAGTTCTGATACCTTTACAACTGTAGGAAATGTTCAGTTTGGAAACATGAAACATTACAGTTGCATATCCTGGCATAGCATTGAGCAGGAAGCCAAGATCTGAAACCCTTAATGTTCCAAATACTGGGGTGTTGTGTATCTGTTCATCAACTAATGGGAAAAATTATGATTTGACGTTATGGGTTAATTATTATTTGAATTCCATCATTTCTACCTAAATCTAAGCTGGGGTTTGACTGGATAACTCAGTAACAATTAAGCTTTATGATAGCTCCTTGCACCACTAATTCTTTGAACTCTTCTCTTTGCAGAGATGTTCCTAGAGGCTATGTTCAATCAAAGTTTTATAGGCTAAAAGTGTCTTTTGTCCCCCTCTGGAAAAGAAGGACTTTTTCTGGTCAGTATGCCAGCAGTTTGTATGTACTCCTTAAGGCTTTGGCTTGAATCTCACAGGATACACATTCTGGTTCCATTTTTTCCTAATTGGCTAAAATCTTAGACTTTATGCTTATTTTACTAATTTTTTTTATAACTTTCAGTGTTCTCTTCATGCAATTGCTTATGAAACTGTTCTCTTTACTACCTTTGCTTGAAAAGCTTTGACTGCATATTTTAATTTCTCTTTGTATGTTTGTGTTATGCCTGATCTCCCTGCAGCCCCTGTGATCAGAACAATACAGAGATTTTGTGCATTTAACAACAGCAGAATTTCTGTCTGAGATGCTGTTCCTCTACAGATCCAATTAAAACCTCTTTTTTTTCTTTTTTCTCACAGAAATTATTGATTATCTGTATGAAAAGACACTCCCAGACCTTGAAGAAAAGTTAAAGGAGGAAGAGAGGAAACACAGGAGTGTTGACAATGCAGCAGCCAGGCAGCAGCAGCAGCAGGCTTTCAGGCTCAGTGACATTTTTGACTCCAGTGATGAGAGTGATGAATTAATTGATTAATTAATTGATTGATAGTCCTAAAAGCAATGCCTAACTTGCAGATTTAACTGGCTGAAAGTGGGTGCAGCTCATCACCTGCCAGTACCAGGCTGTTGGCAATGGGAAGAGTCAGGATTGGCACCTCTGATTGTCCTGTTTCAGCTTGAAGATGGAGTTAGAGAGCTTTTGTGCCACATTTTATTTTATTTATTTTATTTTTATTATCAGCTCTGGTTTTAGAAGATTTCATGTAAGCATACAAGTTGCTTTCTAAATGTCTCAAAATACTTTTTTTTTTTTTTGGTGGAGGTGACAGCTGCTGTTTTCCCTTCATGAATGAACTTGGTTTACAGAACTTTATTTTTTTTAAATTTATGGGACTGGAAAAAGGTTTTCAGTTTGCTTTTAAAACTGTAACAATCAAGTCTTTAGACATCTGTGTTGATGAAAACAACACAACTTCTGGGTTGTTTTTTTTTTTAAACAGGTATCTTATTCTTAAAAGCAACTGATTTTATTTTTTATTTTTGATGCAGACTTACACTTTTCTCAATCTTTCTAGAGAAAAAAGACTTTTGTCTAGTATTATTCATCATTTCATGCTAACCAAAACAGGTAATATAAAGTGTTGTATTTAATATTTGGAATACAGAGACAAACCAGTGTGTGTATATATATATATATATATCCATACATATATATTTTTATTTTGCCATGGAGAATTTCTCCATTTTAATAAGATGGAGGTTTTACTTATGTTTTGTATGATACTTTTAACTCTCTGCCTGAAGTGACTATTTGTAAATTGACTGAATTAATGTAAAAAGCCCCAAAATGTATGTGTAAATTCTTTGTAAGGCTTGTTTATATTCCCCATATGCTGTACTAGACAGTAAAGCAAGAAGACTCAGTCTCTGCTTTTTCAGGGTCATTTTGATAAGTGACAATTTCCCTCTTCAGTTCTAGTAATCATTATTGAAAATCCAGAACTTTCAATGGCTTGAAATAAAGGCCTTGTTGGAGGGTCTGGAAGGTGACTTTCAGCAAGGGATTTTAAAGGAAAATTTCCCATATTTAACTGTGTCTGCCTTTTGTCTCTCTGAGATGTAAAGCACTGGGATTTTGTGAGACAGGCACAACCTCCCCTGCATCAGCCACTGCTTTGAGGGTAAAGCTCTCCAGTCAAGAGATGAAATGGGATGGGGGAAGGAAACCCACACCACCTCCACTTAAATCTTAGTGTTGCTTCATGGGTTTTAAAGTTAAAAGCTGAAAAACTTGAATTTCTGAATCTAAAAAGTTTGTCTTTTTCAAGGGGTTTTTTTTTCCCCTTGAAAATTGAGATGCTCTGAATTATGTGGAAGCAAGAGCACAAACAATGCCTGGTTGTAGTTTGTAAAAACAGATCGTGCAGAAATAAACTTGTATCTCCATGCTGAGTTTTATTTTATTCTTTGCTTTAAAAGAAAACTGTTGTGGCTGAGTAGAATGCACCAATGCAGCAATGTTTTATTGAGTGAAAAGAATAATTTGACAAGAGTTTAATAAATTTGATGGAATTCAATAAAGTTTTAACAGTGGTTTACCAAGGTTCAAAGCTCACCTTATGAATGACTTTTTCATTAGTACTAATTTAGCTGCTGTCAGTCACTTACCAAGGATCTGGTGTAAAGGATCCCAAACCTTGGGAGGTTTCCCTGCTCCAGGGCATTCCCCTGGCCTTCAATCCATCTGCAATTCAGAGTTATTAGGGTGAAATTGGTGCTTATTAATCAGCAGTACAAACAGCACAGATGTTTGTTTTAGCTCTGCTATCTCATTCTCCACTCCTAACACTCTTGCATGTTTGGGCTTCAAAACCACCTTTCAAAATATTTTTCTGAGGAATTTTCACTCCCTTGGCAGTGAGCCAGGGGCACTCCAGCTCAAAGAGTCACCTCAGGGCATGAGCTCCTGTTCCTCCCTCCTAGAAACCACCCAGGAAAAATCTTGCTGATGCTCCTTAAAAGCAGTTTCTCTGCTAAATAGGAGTTGTAAACTTGGAGCCATCACTGCACTGGCTGCTTTTGGGCAAACAGAGGCTTCCATCTCCCTGCAGCCCTGGGAATGGAGCAGTGAAACTCCTTCCCCTCCCTGGGTGAGGTGTGAGCACTGTTTGCACAGGGGCAGATGATTGCATGTTGATTATTTCCCAGGTGCTGAAAGGCACAAGGAAGGAGCTTTTCCCTTTACCATCCTCTTCCCTGGCCCGTGGGATTGCAGGCATGGGGAGGCAGTTCTTTCACAGGGATGTCACAGCAAAATCTGCAGAGGTTTAAAAAAAAAAAACCAAAGAGGCTCCACAGAATGATGAGGAAAATAACATTGACAAAGCTTTGTGTATCAGACTGCATTATAAATAAGAGCATGACAGAGCCTTCAAGTGTAAAAGCACCCTAAAAACTCAGGTGTTTCAAGCAGATATGTTGTTTCAAGTGTTTCCCTGGCATCTTTGTGACCTGAGTGGTGTTACAGCACAAAACTCTTCAGCTGTGTGGCATTATCAAAGACAGAGACAGATGAGCTCCAAGGCTGTGTCTGCAGCACTTCAAAGCTGAAGAAGCAGCTGAAGATCAAACAGGGATTTGCTTTTTTCACCCCTCGCTCCTGTAAGGTCTTAACCAAGGAGGTGGAGAAAGGTGATGCTGATATAACTTGGGTCAAAGTTACAAGATGCTTATGTAGCTTGAGGTAAAGGACACCAATATAACCTGAATCATAACTTTTTATATTTATACAACCTGAATCATAACTTTCTATATCTATATAACCTGAATCATAACTTTCTATACAATGCAATAGCCAGTCTATGGTTAGCTAGTTACTTAAAGCTTAAATAAACAGAAACTTGCCAGGTGAATAATCTCAGAAACAGACAAGTGTAGCTATACTGGGAAGCAGGAGAACGTACAAACAAGAAACTGGCAAATCTAAAGCAAATTAGCTACAAAATAAAGAATTTTGACCAGTAAGATCCAGAAAGACAAAGGAACACCATAACTGCACATGGTCTGAGGACAAAGTTAAGAAGCTCAGATGAGAGGAAGACCTTGAGCCTTCATCAAAGAAGACCCCCAAGAACACCTAACTTGGGGAGGTGCAAGGCACTACAGAAAAACTATTTATAACCACGAGATAACATTATGTATAACATCATCACATATGTGCTGGAGCTAATTTAATGACATAGCAACATCAAGGAATACTTACTGTATAAATAAACCACAGCACTCGACAAGGGTGAGTGAGTGAGTGAGTGAGGTGGAGAAAATCCCCCTCGCCTCCAGCACGGCAATAAACAAATACCTGCTCTGTAGACACCAGTTTGTGGTGTTTTATTTCCAACCAGTCTTTTCGGCCATCACCTGAGGCGGTGCCTGGGTTGTAACAGGGCTCAGGCCCGGCACCGTCCGTCCCTGAGGCTGTAACAGGGCTCAGACCCAGCACTGTCTATTCCTGAGGCTGTAACAGGGCTCAGACCCAGCACTGTCTATTCCTGAGGCTGTAACAGGGCTCAGGCCCGGCACCGTCCGTCCCTGAGGCTGTAACCCGGCTCAGACCCAGCATTGTCTATTCCTGAGGCTGTAACAGGGCTCAGACCCAGCACCGTCCATTCCTGAGGCTGTAGCCCCGCTCAGGTCCAGCACCGTCCGTCCCTGAGGCTGTAGCCCCGCTCAGGTCCAGCACCGTCCGTCCCTGAGGCTGCAGCCCCGCTCAGGCCCATCCTCATCCGTCCCTGAGGCGGTGCCCGGGCCATAACCCAGCCCACCCCCGTGCCTCAGTTTCCCCGCCCGCCGCCGCCGGGGCCGCGCTGTCGCTTTAAGGCTCCTCCCGCGGGAGGCAGCGAGCGCCCACATCCGGCCGCGTCCGGAAGCGCGGGCAGCGCCGCGGCCTCAGGGCGGCAGCGGCGGCTCGGGGAGGGCCGGGCCGGGCTGGGCCGAGCCGGGCGGACCGAGCGGAGCGGCGTGAGGTGAGCGGAGCGAGCCACGAGCACAGCAGGGGCCGTCGGCTCACCCCGCACCGCCTTGGAGCTGGTGCCGCGCCGCCGCCGCGGAGCCCGCGCTCCTGCCGGGACGCCCTTTTGTGTCGGTCCCTCACGCCGCCTCAGGGCGGGCCGGGTCCCGCTTGGCGGGAAGGGACGGAGGGCACCGGGCAGGGCGGCCGGGGCGAGGGGGGCGCTGCCGGGGTTGGGATTGGGGTTGTGATGGGGCCAGCACCGGCACCGGGGCGGCTGCGGCGGCTCCGGTGCGAAACCGAAAGAGATTTCGGTGCGCGGGTACCGGGGCTCCGCAGCGGTCAGGGCACGGCGCTGCTCGCAGGTTCGTTCGTGTGCCCGCCCACGCTCCGTGCAGCGATTCCCTCCTTTAACGGGCATAGGTAAATATTGACGCTTTTTACGAGTGAAAAGCCAGGCAAACATCCGCATTTGAATGGCAGAAGGGATTCTGTTGTACTTACCGCTTCGTGAAATGCATCAATGCGAGTGTTAACCTAAATACCACAGCAGTTCTTGAGTGTGAGGTGAACTGATTCCTGCTGATCTACTGAAACAAGGGATTTAAGGGTTAATAAGGAATTCAGGATAGTTTAGGCAATATGTATGTGAACATATGGTATTCGTTATTCTGCTCGTACGGGACAGAGATAGGGGACCCTCCGAAGGATACCTGTTACCTATAAAATTCTGCTGAGCTTGCAAATAAGAGAAGCCCCTGATAAAAACTGCTGAGCTTGCCAGAAAATTCGATGCCAAAACACCTGAGTTCGAAAGTTTAACAACTATGAAGACTTTGAGCCTTCATCTTGTCAGGCCCCCAGACTCATTTAAAGACCACTGACTCAATAAAAAGGATAAAGGGCGCAGTCACAGCTAATTTCCAAACCATGTGGAAAATGGGCGGGGAGAGCTACTGAATATGTATAGGCATTATAGAATATGCATGATTTTTTGTGAATAAATAGGGGATTTGTGAATGTCGGGGCACGCAGGATTTGGGAAGATGTTCTCCCCCTGCGTCTAGCGCTGAATAAAATATTTACCTACTTTACAACCTTTGGTTGTGGAGTCATTACCAGCTGGAAAAAGGTTATATTAGGTGAGGGTTGGCCTCTTCTCTCAGTAGTGAGTGGCAGGAGTGGACAGAGCCTCAAGCAGTGCCAGGCTGGAGCATCGGGAGGAATTCCTTCACTGAAAAGAGTTCTTAAATATTTGAGTATTGGAATGGGCTGCCCAGGGCGGTCGTGGGGTCACCATCCCTGGAGGTTCAGCTGGAAGTGGGACTCAGTGCCCTGCTGTGGGTGACACAAGGTGGTGTTTGGTCACAGGTTGGATATTCGGTGATCTCAGAGGCCTTTTCCAGCCAGACTGATGCTGTGATTCAGTGGTTTGATTTCTGTTTTGCTCTAGATCTTTGAAACACCACCGGGACTTGGTCACCAGGGGGTGGCTTGCTGAGGATACGGCTCTGCCCTCTGCACTCAGGACATGTATGGCTGAAGGGCTCAGCCCCTTCCCTGGCTGCAGGGCAGCGCTGTTCTCCTTCCCACCATGTGAGCTGGCACACCTGCACAGCAAATAGCTGCCTTTTTCAAAGGTAAATGCCACAATTGTTGGGTTTTCCCACTATATGTGTATGTATGAGGAAACTTATGGCTTGGCTTTATCTGCTTTTTTAATGCTGAATAGAAGTAGTTACCACCTTTCTTTTTGTATAGTTAGTTCAAGAGTTCATGCTTTTGCAGCTTTGCATTATCTGAAGGGGCTTAAAAGGAAGCTGGAAAGGGACTCTTCATCAGGAGCTGTCGTGGTAGGACAAGGGGGAGTGGATTCAAACTGACAGAGGGCAGGGTTAGATTGAGTATTAAGAGAAAGTTTTTCCCTGTGAGGGTGCTGAGACCTTGGCACAAGGTGCCCAGAGGAGCTGCGGTTGCCCCTGGATCCCTGGAAGTGTCCAGAGTTTGGATGGTGCTTGGAGCAGCCTGGGACAGTGGAAGGTGTAGAATGAAATGATCCTTAAGGTCCTTTCCAACCCAAACCATTCTGTGATTCCAGTGCTCTGTGGAATTCTTCAGGCTAGCAGGATCTGAGGTGACTCCATTGCTGCTTAGTGAAGGATTTTTGTTTTTAGAGGAAAGCAATCTGTGGTGAGAATTTTAGCACTCTGTCTATAAAAATCACAAAGACAGGAAAGTTCTGCATAAATGCCCTTTGCTTGTGACAACAGGGATTTGTTGACCTATAAATTGTAGTAGGAGATTAAGGAAAGAAGCTAATTAAACTCTAGACCTAGATTCCAGATACACCAGTAAAATAATATAAAGAGCTTTGCATTGTAGTTCTGGAAATCATGCAATGTGCAGGTAAGGAGATTTTTTTTTAAATATAAAACGAGTTTTCACCCTTTTCTTTCCTAGTTTGCACGTTTGACTACAGTGCTTTACTTTTACCGTGTGCTGTCCCTTCCACAGGCATTCCTGGTGCGATGTCCCTTTAATTGCTCTAATGGGTTTAATTGCACGCACCTGGATGTTGTAACAACACCTGCATGGAAACTGCTAATGAGTAACTGAAATCCTGACGCTCCTCATGCTTTAAAATTGTCGTGGCTGACAGGGAATATTTTGCCACTTGAAGGCTTTGGGCTTTAATTGCTGCTTTTTTTGCCCCCCCCCAGAATGAGCACATGCCGATGGTGCACACAGAGTGGTGCTGACACCACCGAGTTCCTGAGGCACTATGCTGCTCAGAGGCTGTCCCAGGAAGATTTTGAAGGCTCCAATGATGACCTCTGTTACTGCCTGGAGTGTGTGGTTGAATACCACAAAGCGAGGGAAGAATGTCCAAGATTGCATGAGGTAATTAATTAAGAGATTAATTAAGAAGCCTCGGTGTAAGGGGAGGGGTTGTGTGTTACTGGGTTTTGGGAGTAGTTGTGTGTTACTGCGTTTTTGTGTTGCTTTTTAACTGTCTCGTTTTTTCATAGGGAGTTTTACAAACTGGTGATTGTAAAAGAGAGATCCTCTTGTTTTGCATATATTCAAATTAACAAGAACTAAACCAGTAGTTTTAAGTTGCTGACTAGACACCATAGCTTGGACTTCTTTCATGCTGTAGATGGTTTGTCATCTGAAACAAAGAACATCTGCCAGACTAACAGCTCTTTTCTTTAATGTGTTTTCTCTTTTCTGCTGGTTTCTCTTCGGTTGTTGGTTTGTTCCTGTTTTTGTTTGCTTTCACTTCTCTTTCACTTCAGTTCATTTCACTTAGTAGTTTTCTCTTATGTTCCAATTTCAGAGATCAGACCTTGCAAGACTGCAATTAATCAAAAAAATTTAGACCTCTTTTGTAGTCCTCCTGTAGGAGTATACAACTTTATATTTTAGGAAAGCATTTTATAATATTTATTATATCATTAGCTTATTTCCCTTCTGTGCATGTAAAGTTTTTAGCTAATTATCATAGTCTAAAAGGTTGCTCTTTAGATTGGTCAGCTAGATTGCTCTGGAGTGCAATTCCATGTGACTGAAGTTCCCTAGACTGGGAATAAGAGAATCTGCACCTACTGCAAGTTCCTTTTTGTGTCCATTTACTGCAGTGAATGAACTTGGTGTCTAATTGAGGTTTGGAGCAGTTACTTAAGATGAGTAAGTGGGTGAATCCCTACAAATATCCAGCAAATCAGCCAGTCTTTTTGCATTATTTATATTTATATTATTTTCCTTCCCCTAATTACAAAATCTGTTAGAAGGCAAGATTTTGTTAGTGCTTGTCCTATCTTCCTAAAGATGCTCTTTTCCTGTGTCGTGTCTTTCTGTGTATTGGCCAATGGAACAAAGTTTTGTGCCTAAAATAAGTATTGAAATGAATATTTAACATTGCATCTGGTTTGAAGGTTATTTTAAAAAAGTTTGTAGTCTCAACTTTAAAGTGAGAGATTTGTTCTTTGCCTAGTTGAATTCCATTTCAAAACTTTACTGTTTTGGACCATGCATAGAGAGAAACTTTTCAAAATGAGATTTCAGTTTTTGAACATGTAATGAATTATCTGTATATGGTAATAAATGTCCTTTAATCACTTTTTTCACAAGTACACTTTGATTGTTGTTTTGCCCCACCGAACAGGACCTGTGGGACTTGGAAACCTCCCGCCTGGTTGCCCACATGGAGAAATCCATGAATGAGGAAGCAGGAGAAGATGAGCTGTTTCTGGTTGATGAGCATGGGGAGACACCTCTGTCTGGTTATGTGGGCCCAAATTTTGAGAACAACCTGCGAGTGCCCCTGCTGGAAATACTGAAATACCCCTACCTGCTGCTGCATGAGAAAGTCAGTATGTATCTGATCATATCCCTGTGGAAGGGAGTGGTGGTGTTCCACTGCAGGAGGTGAAAATGAATATTTTCACTTAAACCAGAGAAATATTTCACTTAAACCAGAGAAATAATGTATAATTTATTTTGATACTAAATACACTCTTTTTGTGAGCCTGTAAATTAGTGCTTACCATAACTCTCTTACTCTTTTAGGTGAGCTATGTGTAGAAGTGCTCTGCAGAATGGAACTAAGTCAAGACTCCTTTCAGGTCTTTGAGAAATACCCAGGAATTTATCTCTTTTTGGTCCACCCAAATGAGGTGGTGAGTTCCGTTTTCTGTTCTGCTAAAGCCTGATTATGTGCACATGTTAATACTGAAGGGATGAAATACTGTCTTGCATGATTTTAGAAAATGTGTGGTGCATTTATCTGTAAATAAAACTTGACCTCTGTTACAATAAGCAGTTCTCTCAGTAGAATATCTTGGTCAGTTACATGTAATAACATAAAATTAGTACAAACCAACTGTTGCACATAAATCCCAAGGAGTTTTCTTCATAGGTGTTACCCTGAATTTTAGCTTGTCACCAACGTCATCTTGTAGATACAGCAAGCCTGTTTCTAAGATTATTTTGAGTACTTATTTTTAATTATTCTATTAGCAAAAATACACCTTTGTCCCATTTGTAACAGCAATGCTTCCTCTTACAGAATTTGTTATTTTTAATAACATAAAACTATTTGTTTCAATCCTTAGATTCGTCGATGGGCCATCCTAACAGCAAGGAATTTAGGAAAGGTTGACAGGGATGATTACTATGACTTAGAGGAAGTGCTGACTTGTTTGTTCAGAGTTATTGAGTTGGGGCTTTTTGAGAACCCAGATATTTACAGCTCTTCAATGTTTGAAAAGGGTAAACTCATCCTTCTGCCAGCTCATTTGTATGATACAGCCAACTACAAGAATTATTGGCTGGGTGAGTATTTATGATCAGAAATTAGTTTGTGTAGTCTATTTGTAAGCAGTTCTTTCAAGTCAGAGCTTGTAAATTTGTCAGTACAAATTTGTATTTTTTCATGTATATAGACAGGTTGCTTCTGTTTTTTCTTCTCTAGGAATCTGCATGTTGCTGTCAGTGCTGGAAGAACAAGCTATGGACTCTCTGTTACTGGGCCCAGAGAAACAAAATGATTTCATGCAGTCTATACTTCACACTATGGAGAAAGAAGCAGCTGGTAACTCGTTTTGAGATTAAGACAGTTCATAGCTCATTTTTCATCTTTAGCGAATTCCTTGTTAAGTTGTTAGTAGTGTAATGAGAGGTGATTTTACCTGAAGCCTATTTATCTTTTGAAAGTTGCAATATTTGGGAAATACTGACAGATACTGAAAGATGACATCCAAACTTTGGAGTGGAGAAGGGATGGTGGTGCTTTTGCTAAATCTGGCTTAGTCTGGGAACAGCCTTGTGACCTCAAGACCAGGATCGAGCAAATTAAATGAGCAAATTAATTGCTCTTAAATGAGCAAATTTTTATTTAATTCGTGTTTATTGAGGATATGATATTTTCTTACATGAGGGAGAAGAAACCAATTGCTTCTATTATAACTGTGAAGTATAAATTAGCTGTGTAAGTGAAACTGTGTAAGTTGTGCCACTTCTTAGCACACTCCTGCAAAAACCAGTGTGAAAGCATCAGTTTCATAGAGTGGGGAAATATCAGTATTATTTAATATTAATAATGGGCATCCAGGCTCCTTTGATTTAAGACTGCATAAGGAGCAGTGTCTCTGTACAAATGAGGGATCTTGACTTTTTAAATTCTTTTTCCAGTAAAAAGTACAGTTGCAACTTCCTAGAATACTTTGATATTTTTGAAAAATCAATGAGAACCAGCTCTTTCAATTTCTGCTTAGCTTAAGAATGTCCAGGACTTGCTTTTCAACCCTCTCCACTGTTCCTTTTGTGTTTCAGATGATTCCACTGACCCCTTCTGGCCTGCCCTACACTGTTTCATGGTTATTTTGGATCAGCTTGGGTCTAAAGTTTGGGGTCAGCTGATTGATCCTGTCCAAGCCTTTCAAACCATAATCAACAGTGTCAGCTACAACAATGAAATCAAAAATATTCGCAGTAGTTTTATGAGGTCAGTTCTTGTCAGTGCTGCTGTAATTTGTGTTGAGGGAGGGAGATGGCAATTGAAAAAATATCATCTTTCCAACTTCAAGCAAAGAAAAGTTGAAGTAGGTCCCCTAAAATTGTGATGTTCCTTCAAAAAAATATATACTCACTTCTCTTTGGTAACCCTGGTGTGTCTGTTAAACTTGTTAGGATTTTTTTTTCTTGAATTGGGAAGACTGTTAACTGTTCTGTGCTTATTTAGTGCTACTACCAACTTGCACTGAAGGTTAATGAAAATTGCCATGTTCAAGGTTTGGTAAATTTGTGAGAATTCCTGACTTTTTGGTAGATGGCATTCTGGGCATTGTTCTACATAGGCAAATCCATGACTCAGTAGAAAGCTTTTTCCTGAGACAGTCACTTCCCCCACCTCTTACAAGCTGGATAAAACAAGCTCTACACTTGGTATCTGAAAAGCAACATCTGTCCTGAGTTTCCCAGGGTTTTAATAGTGTGAGTCTCTAGTAATCTGTGTTTCTTTTCAGGACAAAAGCTGAACCAGAATCAGACTATGGTGATGACATGATGTCCTGCAGTCAGATTGTGTATAATTATAACACAGAAAAGCCTCAAAAGGTATTAAACCAGTATTTTATATTCCTTTTCTTTGAACTAGGGTCACTTAATGATGTTGTCAAGAATAAACATTTCCAAGTGTGGTCATCTCTTGATGTCAGTGTATTGCATTTATGAAGTGTCTTTTAAAGGCTTTCCATATGTTTTTGATTATCTGAGGGTAAATTGTGTGATTGATGCCGAATTTTGCCCCAAACAGGCAGAGTGACTGCCTAATCAGACTCAGCTTAAGTCAATTAAGCAGGAGGTATTTTTATTAGCGACGCGTCGGAGAAATCACAAAATGGATTTCTGAGTTCACATAGCAAAAGCAAGCCTTATATACATTTTTGGGTATAGGATTACATCAGATCAGATACATAATCATGCATATTCATATGGGGCGTGATGTAGGCGGAGCGTGGGCGGAGCGTAGGTGGAGACATCTCTTTTGGGGGATTTTCAGGTGGTCGTTCCTGTTGCCTTCATCATAGACGGGGTCTTTCCGATGAGTCTTCCTCTTTAAACTTTTGAACTCCTTTCCTAATCTGGTCAATTCCCGGTGTACTTGGCTTAGATCCCGTGGCTTGGCAAAACCCTTAGAGTCGTTTCGACATTGCTGGCTCTAAACCTGCTTAGCCCATTAGTTTCTCCTATACTTATCTCTTCCCCTGTCATGATGCTCTACCTCTTATCTAATTTGTTGCTCTGTTTTCCTAGTGCTGTGCTTTCTCCGTGTGTTCTAGTGCTAGGCCCTGCTTTACATGCCTCACATTCCATGTTTTAACCCATTACTTCTGGAAGGCTATCTGCTTTAGGGCTTCATGATCATGAATGATCATGTGTCTTTGAATAGTTCACAATGATTTTTAAAGGAACTACTACTTCACACTAATTTCATAGGTAATGTTTTAGGAAATTAGATCTGTGTGATCTTTATTTTTTGCATTTTTTAATGACTTACATTGGGATATAAGAACTGTTACTGTTTAATGAACAAATATATGAAAGGAAGTAACAAAAAAGCTTGGCTACGAGAAGGCTGCCATATTAAACTGTGCCTATCACTGAGGCTGTTGTGTGGTGGATGTATTTTTCAGGACACTGGCTGGAAGGCTGCCATTTGCCCAGAGTACTGCCCCAACATGTATGAAGATATGCACACCCTGGCTAACATGCTTCAGTCTGACATTGGCAGAGACATGCGTGTCCATCACAGCACGTTCCTCTGGTTCATCCCTTTTGTTCAGTCCCTCATGGATCTCAAGGACTTGGGTGTAGCCTATATAGTAGAGGTCATCCACTACCTCTGCTCAGAAATCAAAGACATCCTCATCGAACGATTCCAGGAGTGCGACAAAATCTCCGAGTTCTTCCTTCTCATCTTGGTGTCCATCGTTGAGCTGCACAGAAGCAAGAAGTGCCTGCACTTGCTGTGGATCAGCTCCCAGGAGTGGGTGGAGGCGGTGGTGAGGTGTGCCACGCTCCCAAGCAGAGCCTTCACTCGCTGCAGTGAGAAGGCTCCGGGGCTGTTTGCCAAGGGCTCGGCCGCGGGCTCCTTGCAGGCGCCCAGCTCGGTGCAGCACGCCTGCGTGCAGCTCATCCGCAGCCTGCTCAAGGAGGGCTACCAGCTCGGCCAGCACGCCCTCTGCAAGCAGTACCTGGACAAACTGAACCTCCTCCTGCGGGGAAACCGAGCTGTGGGCTGGCAGCTGAGCAGCCAGGAAACCCAGGAGCTGCAAATGTGCTTAAAGCAAGTTATAAGAAGTATAAAGGGCAAAGCACTGAGCAGCTCTTTGGCTGGAGGGAGCAAGTCAAGCTCAACAGCTTTGCCGAGTGTCTCTACAAAGCAGGAGAGGAATGTGTGTGATGATGGATACAAGATGAGTGGACATGAGAGGAGGGACCTTTGTTCACCATTTGTCGTGTCAAAGGAAGGCAGAGATTGTCAAGAGAACCCTTTGCATAGGAGAAAGAATGCCTGGGAAGAGGAATGTAGAGATGCATGTAGAAGCTCAACATCTTGCACATCCACAGAAGGCCTCTTGATGAATATCAAAAAAGAGCCTAATGACTTGACAGATCAGGAGTTTGTCTTCCCACAGAACTCTTTGGCAACAAAAGTATCTGGGAAAGCTCAGGAAAATAGGAGCTCTGACCTTGTGGCAGGGAAGTGCAATACGGATGACCAGTGCTTCAGTTCAAATACTGAACATTCAGATTTCAGGAGAGGCAGAGAGTTAGAAGTCAAACACAAAGCAGAATCCAAAACACCATATCTGTCTGCTCAGACTCATCTTGATTCTTCATCTTCAAGGAGTTGCAAAAGTATGCAAGAGACAAGTGCAAACAGTGTGTTCCAGTCCAGACTGGTCCCCACTAAACAGGTGTCCAAGGAAGCATCACTGGATTCCTGTAACTCCTCTAGAAATGAAGCTGGCATGCAAGGGAAGGAAGATGACAGTACTTTGCTTTTAGGACATAATGACACCTCACTGAAAAAAGTATCAACAGAGGAAAAATCAGGTCCATCGTTGTCGTCTTTCTTTAAGAGGAGCACGAACGTTCAGACTTCAAACCAGGAGCAGCCTAATTTAAATAATTTGGATAAATATGACTGCAAAAATCAATTTTCGGAGACCTCTTGTAGGGATAAAATTTCAGCATGTGGTTATTTTCCATTTAGCTCTGAAAATAAGAGGGATGTGATCAGGCCACTGTCAGTGAAGCATGAATCAAGTGACAGGTTGTTTGAGTTTTCAGAATATTTCAGGAGGGAAAACAGTTCAGTGGGGAAGAAAGAGGAGAGTTTTGTGAAGACTGTTTCTGAAGATGATGATTTATCAGACTCCCAGGTTGATAGAGAACTCAGTAAATTATCTTTAGCTGCTTATGCCAAAAGTCTTAATTTTCCCATTGCAACCAACCAGGAAAGCTCAGTGTACCAAAATGTGTCTGATATTAAAAGGAAAGTGAAAGGTTCTGTAAGATCTTCCAACGAGGGCCAAAGTACCAAGTGTCCCAGTGGTGGAGACCAACTTAGCAATCAAGTCATTGTAATTTCAGACTCTTCTGATGAAGAAAAAGGTGTGGCTGAGAAAGAGGAATCAAAAACCAAGAATGAAAATGTGTGTGCAGAGCCATCTTCAACTTCCAGCAGCACTTCTGATAGCGACACTAAAAGAGAATCAAAGTCTCCAGGCTCTCCCCTCTTACTGGATGACTGTGAGTCTCAGTATTTTGAATTTGAAACAGAAGATGAGGTTTTTTCAGCTTGGCAAGACACTCAAGCGTATGCTGTGGAGACAACTCAGGAGTATAAACAAGGTGGTGTTTCACCAGCACCTGAGACAGGTAATTCAGATGACTGCCAGAATGATAACTTAAATGACTGGGGCTATGATCTGCCTTACTTTAGTGATGAGGCCATGGAAGAGGCAGCAAGCTCAATAGAAAAGCAGACAGAAAATACTTCTTATCAGCAAGAAGCTGGTGATACCAAAGAAGCGACTAATTCAACCTTGGAAGAATCAGTTGGCAAGGAAGAGGCAACTAATTCAACCTTGGAAGAATCAGTTGGCAAGGAAGAGGCAAAAGGTCAACTGGAGAAATGTGCAGACAAAGATACTGCTGAAAGCTTCACCCTGGACTCAAAAGTGCCTGAACCCACAACATCTACATCTCCCATCTCATTAGCTTCAAAGCTGGCCCTTAAGAAAAAGAGCACAAGCCCACAGAAGCCCACAGCAAAATGTAAATCAGCACCAGCTGTTCAGAGAAGTCCTAAAAAACCTCCTGTTGTTAAAACAGCCAAAAATAAAACACCACTGCAAAGCACAACAGAACGTTCTCAGGCTGGCAGGTCGATGCCTGCTGTGGTTCCTCCACGGAAGGTCCGGCAGAGCCCTGCTCCAGCATCAACTGCAGAAAAGCTTGGCCTGAAGAAGGGGCCCCGCAAGGCGTTCGATTTGTCGCAGCCCTCCCTGGAGAGCCTGGCCCTGCTGCGCAGCCACGGCAAAGCTGCGGGCAGGATTGGAGTCACGCAGAAAAAGAGAACCAAACAGATCGAGGCTCAGCGTTTGTCTGTGAAAGGGAATAAAAAACTGCTGGCCTGCCAAGACCGCCAGTATCTAAAGTCCAGAAGAAGCGTGAAAAAATCTGCGGGAAGTTTGGAGAGTAGAAACAAAGTTACCAAAATGTACGCAAGACCTGTGGTACAAAAGGCTCAAAGTTTTGAACTGGGAGCTGTTAAAGAATCTGTTGAAAACCAAAGGGAGAAAAAAAGAGAGGAGGCTGCTTGTTTTTCTGCCAGTGAGAGA
The DNA here is from genome assembly GCF_028018845.1 of Melospiza georgiana. Lineage (NCBI taxonomy): Eukaryota > Metazoa > Chordata > Aves > Passeriformes > Passerellidae > Melospiza > Melospiza georgiana. The sequence goes on along the minus strand of NC_080449.1, from coordinate 8,895,070 downwards.
AAATTTGAGAGCCTCTCTGTGGAGGAGGTGGCAAATTCCTCTAAAATGCCTCGTTCTTCAGACTGGAACA